>NC_051309.1:67789262-68092292 GCF_015220235.1 Choloepus didactylus
ATCAAGAAGCCATCAGTTCACTTACTACAATTTGAAAACTATTTTCATCATCCTCATGCATCTTTCTCTATAATCTTAAATACTTTTCTTAATAGTTCACAGTTTCATGTTGTGCCAGTTTGAATATATTGTGTCCCCCAAATGCCATTATCTTTGATGTAATCTTATGTGGGCAGATGTTATCAGTGTGATTAGATTGTAATTCTTTGAGTGTTTCTTTGGAGATGTGCCCCACCCACCTGTGGGTGATGATTCTGATTGGATAATTTCCATAGAGGTGTTGCTCCACCCATTCGGGGTGGGTCTAAGTTGAATCACTGGAGTCATGTAAATGAGCTGACCAACAGGGAAACTCAGTGCAGCTGAGAGTGAACTTTTGAAGAGGAGCTACAGCCAAGAGATATACTTTGAACAAAGCACAAGAGCTACAGATGAGGGACATTTTGAGGACGGCCATTGGAAGCAGACTCTTGCTCCGGGGAAGCTAAGAGAGGACAAATAACCCCAAGTGCAACTAAGAGTAACATTTTTGAGGAACTGCAGCCTAGAGAGGAACGTCCTGAGAGAAAGCCATTTTGAAACCAGAACTTTGGAGCAAACACCAGCCACATCCCTTCCCAGCTAACAGAGGTTTTCCGGATACCATTGGCCATCCTCCAGTAAAGGTACCTGATTGCTGATGTGTTCCCTTGGACACTTTATGGCCTTAAGACTGTAACTGTGTAACCAAATAAACCCCCTTTTATAAAAGCCAGTCCATCTCTGGTGTTTTGCATTCTGGAAGCATTAGCAAACTAGAACACGTGTCAACCCAGCCTTTGTATCATCTCAACCTTTATGTCACAGTTAAATCATCTGAAATAGGTTGAGAACATAAGTATGGTGACCATGCATCTCTGAGTTTATTAGATTCATGCTACAGCTATATTCAATTTGAAGAATTACAACAATTAGGCATTGGAGGAATTTCCTGCTACTTATCTTTTTCCTTAAAAGCATAATTCCAACTAGTATTAGTGATTGTCAAAAAAAAAAAAAAAAAAAAGAGTTCATAACTCAATGTAAGACATTGTGGTATATATTGATCTGAATGCACAATGCTAAAAAGTGTATTTCCATACATTTGTGCAGGGAAATAAAGTATACTTGAAGACTAGTTTTGCTAATATTAATTTAAAATGCAAGAAAAATTCATGAATCTGGCAGTAAGAGAATGATAATTTTTCTTTCTTAGGAATTTTTGGTTTGTTTATTTTCATTTCTTTAATTATTTCCTCTGTTGTGCTTGATTTTAACAATGGAGAATTTAGCTTAGTTTTATTTAACCCTGTTTATATCTTTGAATGCAGCAATGGAGTAATTTGGAATATAGGAAATGTCTCATGTAACAGGCAAGTGATTTGTAAAAGTCAACTCTGTTTTTATCTGCCCATCTGGTAAGTAATAATATCCAACTCTTTTATTATAGAGAAAAACTGCTGGACTTTCATGCATATAGTAATCTGCCTCTCAGAATATGCTACAAATTAACTTTATTTCAGTGACCATGTGTCAACTATCAGGATATGAGAACAGCTATTTTAAATCAAAAACTTTATTTGCTAATATACCATTTAACTGCATACTATCTGGAATTTTCTTCATATGATTTGTCATTTCACAAGTTGACTTTAAAATATGTTTTCTTAGTTGTGTCTTGTGGAGATGAAACTCAATCATTAAAAACAAAAAAAACCTTCTATATAACATTATTTTTTATTCTAACCAGTACTCTCATTTAAGCTAAATAACCACTTGTACGCTCTTAGTATGTATCTTATTTTGCCAGACTACTATGACATATAACACACAATGGGTTGGTGTGATGGTTGGGTTTATGTGTCAACTCAGCCAGGTGATGGTGTCTAGTTTTTTGGTTAAGCAAGCTCTGGCCTTATTGTTGCTGTGAGGACATTTTGTGGCCTTCAATCATCAGTAAGTTGACTGCATCTGTGGCTGAGTACATCTACAATCTGCTGAGGAGATTGACTTCAACATGAGAGATGTCTCATCCAATCAGTTGAAGGCTTTAAAAGAAGTGATGATTTCAGCAGTCAGAAGAGAAAATTTCCATCTTTACTTCAGCCAACCACCTTCTCCCAGGCCAATTCATTGAAAACCTTCATCGGTGTTCCCAGCTTGCAGCCTGCCAATTGGAATTTGGACTTTTGCATTCCCACAGTCATGTGAGACATTTTAATAAAAATCTCATAATATTTACAGATATCTCCTGTCAGTTCTGTTTTCCTGGAGAACCCTAATTAATACAGTTGGCTTAACAACAAAAATTTATTGGTTCATTGTTTGGAAGACTAGAAGTACAAAATCAAGGCATGAACAAGGACATACTTTCTTCCCAAAGTCCATAGCATTCTGGTGCTGGATTTCTGCAATTCTTGGGGTTCCTTGGCTTGTATTTTTGTTTATTGTCACATAGTGCACTCTCTCTCCTTATATCTCCTCTTCAGTTTTCTGCTGATTTCCAGCTTGTAGCTCCTCTCTGTGGCTTTTTCTGACTTCTGTGTCAGAATTTCTTTTGCTTATAAAGGACTCCAGGAATACAGATTAAGTCCCCTGATTCAGTTAGGCCACACCTTAACTAAAAAAAAAAAAAATCTTCAAAAAGCCCTATTTATCCCTCTCTCTCTAGCTAAGCCAACTTGAAGGGTGAAATCACTGCCCTCCCCCCTACGTGGGATCAGACACCCAGGGGAGTGAATCTCCCTGGCAACGTGGAATATGACTCCCGGGGAGGAATGCAGACCTGGCATTGTGGGACGGAGAACATCTTCTTGACCAAAAGGGGGATGTGAAAGGAAATGAAATAAGCTTCAGTGGCAGAGAGATTCCAAAAGGAGCCGAGAGGTCACTCTGGTGGGCACTCTTACGCACACTTTAGACAACCCTTTTTAGGTTCTAAAGAATTGGGGTAGCTGGTGGTGGATACCTGAAACTATCAAACTACAACCCAGAACCCATGAATCTTGAAGACAACTGTATAAAAATGTAGCTTATGAGGGGTGACAATGGGATTGGGAAAGCCATAAGGACCACACTCCACTTTGTCTAGTTTATGGATGGATGAGTAGAAAAATAGGGGAAGGAAACAAACAGACAAAGGTACGCAGTGTTCTTTTTTACTTCAATTGCTCTTTTTCACTCTAATTATTATTCTTGTTATTTTTGTGTGTGCTAATGAAGGTGTCAGGGATTGATTTAGGTGATGAATGTACAACTATGTAATGGTACTGTGAACAATCGAAAGTGCGATTTGTTTTGTATGACTGCGTGGTATGTGAATATATCTCAATAAAATGAAGATAAAAAAAAAAAAGCCCTATTTATACATGAATTCACTCTTGCAGGAACACAGATTAAAATTAAGAAAATGTCTTTCATTGAGGTAATAATTCAACCACAGGATCATTTTCCAATTCTTTAGCAACTTGAGCCATAACTAACTGTGATGCTGTAATTGGACCTAACAACCCCCTGGAATGGCTGTTTTTATGGGAACTGCTGCTGGTTTTTCTTCTTCAAGCTGCAGAAGACAAATCTAAATTGAATGATAAAAGACCTCTGATGTGGTGTAGCAGCTTTCAAGCAGAGAACTGTTTTGCTGTGTTCACATTTCTTTCTCATCTTAAAAAAAAATTACTGAGCTATATCAACCAGAGCCCCATAAAACAAGTAAGAATGCTCATGGCTTGTGGGGTTTTAGTGTCTTTTAAGATAACTCTTTCAGGTAGAATTAACAAGCAGAAAGGAAAAATAGATGACTAGATTGGAACTTATTTTAAAGTATTTAAAAATCAGGGATCATATTTAGGAACTACAAAATTCAATTGTATCCCAGATAAAATGTAGCTTTATATATACAATTCCTTGAAAAACCTAGTAAAATTAAACATGTTAATTTCTTCATTAATTTGAAAATTTTTTAATGCATTGCATTTGCATTTTTTCATACATGTGGAGTAAAATGAAGCCCTAAATTCTAGAAAATAATTGTTCTCTACTAAAAAAGTTTATATGACAATGTCTACTAGAGAAAAGTAAATTATAGTAAAAAAAAAATTTACTTTCACAAACTTTGTCACCAAAGTATAAAGGAGTGGAAGATTGTATTGTGTATGCTCTTTCCCTGCTGCCCCAGTATGATCCCTCCTTCTAAGGGAGATAAATTTCTGTTAATCAATCTTGGGGATGGTCCTTTTAGTCTAGGGAAACTCTATTATTTCTGCCCCCACCCCCAAGTTCAAGTAAGTGTTTATCATCTACAAGTTCAACATTCTCTTTTCCTAAATTATCTAATCACTTGGGGAAAAGTCTATTTTGTGTTTAAATTTTACTCTTCCTCCTGATGCTCCACTCCTCAATTCATTTACACCCTCCCTTGACTCCCCTCTCCCACCCACACACACTTAAAGACCCTGGGAACCCAATTCCCAACCTTAATTATGGTCAGGAAGAGTGATCTCATATTTGTCCATTTGCTGAAGACTTGATATATACCCTCTTGAAAGGGCAAGGGTGCAGGTGATGAGGAGAGTCGATCAAATTGTAGCAACTTATGGGTCTCATTTATTGGTCTATTGGTCTTGCTTTGTTTACCTAATCCACAGGCCTGAAGTTTTGCATCATTGTTCTGTTTACCACTTGTGATGGTTGACTTCATGTGTCAACTTGGCAATGTGATGGTGCCCAGTTGTCTGGTCAAGCCATCACTGGCCTATCTCTTGCTGCAAGGACATTTCATGGATTTAAATCATCCGTATGTTGATTTCATCTATGCATGATTACATCTATAGTTGACTAAAGGGAGTGTCTTCTGAAGTAAGAACAATTAATCTAATCAGTTGAAGGCTTTTAATGGGGAAGTGATAGCTTCAGCATTCAGAAGAGGGAACTTTCATCTCTGCTTCAGCCAGCAAGCCTTTCCTGGGGAATTCATTGAAGACCTTCATCGGAGGACCACTTTGCAGCCTGCCCTACAGGATTTGGACTCCTGCATTCCCACGGTTGCATGAGACACTTTTATAAAATCTCATACTATTTACAGATATTTCCTGTTCGTTCCATTTCCCTAAAGAACCCTGACTAATGCAACACTCTAGTCCCAAGGGATATCCAGTATTTGTCATTTCTGCTCCTTTGAAGGACTATATCTGATTCTAGTAATTACAATATACTAATTAGTTCACTAATAACCTATAGGTATTGGGGAGTTTATAAATAAGTTCAAACAGGGAAATCATGTGATTAGTGCAATATTCAATGTAATCTGTTGACTCTGCTAGAAGCAGAGAAATTTTAAGCAATCTATTTTAATATCAGAAAAATTTAATAAATTACTTCAATAACATGTTTATCATTTCAGAATATGTCACCTTTAGAAATTAGTCAGAAAATGACAATATATAAACAACTAATGACATAGATGTAGAGCAACAATAAATGAAAAAAAAATGAAAAATGATTCTCCATTCCTTCAGAAAGGAAGAAGTTTGTGTTTAAAGATAATCAGACCATGTTAGAGATGAAATTCAGAAAAATCTGTTGAAGAAAGCTGGCCTCCACTTACCCTATAAAAATATACATGTATATACTTAAATTCAACAGAACCCAGAAGAGAAGGGAAAAACCAGGAGAGGCCACCATGTGCCTTGCCATGTGACAAACTAAGTATGAAGCTTCACCAGCAGCCAGCCCCAGAATGCCATAGTTTTCAGGGAGATAGCATCACCTTGATGATGCCTTGACTTGGATTTTCTTTTAGCCTCTACAGCATAAGCAAATAAATTCCCATTGTTTAAGCTGAATCATTGCAAGTTCCAGTGACTTTAGCTTCTGGCTGCTCCTTCTTGCTTTTTTCTCTCTTTGGGCATTCCTTAAAAAGCCTTCAATAATAGGATTAAGACTCATCTTGAGTCTTGGGCCATACCCTAAATGAAGTAATCTCATTGAAATGTTCTATTTACAATGGGTTCACACCCACAGGAATGGATTAGTTTAAGAAAGTGCTTTACTTGGTGTGTAGCTCCAAGCCACCATACCCACTCATCTGAAATAATAGAGCTAATGTGCTATTAAAATTAAAACTTGCTAAACTGGTGGAAGAACTCAATCTCTCATGACCCAGTGTTTTACTCGTACTGATTGCCCTTTGATTCTCTCCCACTGGGTTGACAACTGTCCCCATATAAATAATAAATGGCCAACCTGCAAGCATCCCCTATTTGGCCAAGGCTTTCAAAGATTCTAATTGGTAAGATATTCTAAAATACTATAAGGAGCTTATTAATTTACCCACACTTATCATCAAAAGATTGAGGCTGTTTTTCCTCTAATTCTTCCACCCAAATCACTTTACAACCTAGAAACTGGATACTTAGTTCTCTGGAGGCAACATCATCAGAAAACTAATCTTGAACCCCTGTGAAAGCACACTTACATTTTCATCCTTACCACTAACATTACCATCAAACTATAGGGGATCCCATCCTGGATCCATCTTTCTCAAAAGAAAAGCTAAAACAGCTATTCCAAATGGAAGTCCACCCCTATTGGAGACCTTAAACTGAGGATCCTTTGAGAGACCCAAGAAGCAGATACCAACATGATGTAGACAGCTTTCCCAAGAATTTCAGTCCAAGCAGATGACAACATCACATGGTCAGCTTCCACCCCAGATGCCATAAATTTCCACAATTTCAGTTATTATATATATTCTTTAACTTCAGATTTTTACTAGAGTGTTAAGTCTTTTCCAGTATTTTGGTTATAGCAGGACTGGGATAAGAGACAGAGACAAGTTTTAAAGATGAGTGTGCTTGCAATTATTAGCAGTATTATCATAAGTCCTGCTTGTAATAATGAAGTCAAAATCCTATTTCCATAGGAAGCCAGCTAAATAGATCAAATATGCCAAAGGAGATGGAACCAGTGTCAATTGCATTAATTTGATTTTTCATATTTTCTAACACTTTAGTTACAATATCAGATTCATCAGGTATATAAGTACAACATTCAATTTTTATGGTAGCATATGTCACTCCCTGTGATGCTGTCAAGACATCAAAAACCATTAGATTTTGTTGTACTGCTTTATGCATCAGGGTCACTTCAGTATTTATAAGAGATGTACTGTTGAGGCTATCATTTAAGGATTGTTGTATAAAATTGTTCAGTGCTTGCATCCTAAGTATAATATCTTCTATGCTTCATGAAGGCAGAAATATAGTGGCTAGATAATCATACCAATGAAATACTAATCGGGTCCATTGAACTTTCAACAATGATAGATTTCCTCCTGATGGTAGTTTTACGATTGCTTCCTTGAGCCCAGTGTAATCCTAAAGTGCATTTGCCCATCCAACCTGGGGGCAACCAGGGCCATAAATTGGTGCTGCAAAACCATTGAGTCCCATTAGGAGCTACCCAGCACATATCAGGTCTTTTAGCCCAATTTCTCCCAAACCAGTCACTTTCCTGTGATATTATGGTTTAGAGACATTACTTTGGAGGCAGCTGTCCCATTTTCCTTGTATTGAAGGGATTGTGTTGTTGGGAGTGATTCTGTTGTTCCTAACAGAGAGGGGCTGTCTGGCTTGATCTCCCATTCCCAGGTGTTAGCCATACCATGCCATCCCAAAGTTGTAAATGCCCCTCTTTTTCTCTAACAGTTGAATGCTCTGCCTGTCTAACTGCTTTATGTATTGAATGGCTTTCTCCATTGTTATACTATAAGAAAAAGAAATTTGATGTCTTGGGGTGTCTAAATTAATTGGCTATTCCTTTAGGTTTGCATTAGTTATGTTTATGGTATCCAGAATCCCTTTTTGTTCTCTGGTCTTTTTTGTTTATTTTATTAGTTCCTTCCAGTCAGCCCCCTGGAGGAGTAGTATCTACTAGGATAACCTGGAAACACTAGACTTAGGTAATTGGCAACATATTCAACAATCTGATTGATTCACAGAAGGTGCACAGGAGTGTGCCCATTGTAAAAACAAACAAACAAACAAAAACATTAGTATTTGATAATGTCAGTTCCTGGGCTATACTACTATACTATAGCAATGACACAAAACAAGGATATGCCACAAATGCATGGTGGAAGGGAACTAATCTATCTGTTTGGCCTCATGAACTTAATGGTGCTCAGATAAAATAAGTGTTCTCATGTTTAGCACATCTTATCTGTTTTTCTGAAGATGTGTTTTAAATCTTCTAAGGATTCACAATGATATCTGCCTGCTAGAAGTTTGTTGGTTTCCTCTCCTTCGGAGTCCCCAGCAGTTTGCTTCTCAGTATTTGTACTGTGCAGTCTGTCCCACCTGGGCTCCAGAACCTCAGGCAGTCAACCTCCTTGCTTGTTTGGACCTTTCATCCCACCAGAGTTGCCAAATTGTTACCAACTCAAAGCTGTGACTTCTCCACCCTGTATGCTCAAATGACCAATTCCATTATTGATAGCAAGTTTATGCAGGAAGGAGCAGAACTCACAACCCTACTTTTGACTGATGGTTCTATATCCTCTTTCCTTTGAAAGTCTCCAGTTTCCTCCAAATTCTTATGCCTTTCTTAGGTTAAAGGACCCTTTTTTGTTATCCTCAGGAGCCCTTTAGCTTTTTTCTCTAGACTTCACAGCAAACCTCCTTCAACCTCAATACTTTTCAAAAAGGTCTCGTATAAATCCCAAAATTCAAATCCATGTGACAATTACTTCCACAAACTTTAGATAGCCCAATGAGGCATATTTTACTTGTGACACCTATGCCTATTGGTATCTGCCTGCTAATTCAGACAGGATCCTGTTATCTAATTAATCTGATTAGTTCTTATCATATATTTAAGTAGGTCACACCCCAACCCTAACTACTCTATTACCTCTAATTTAAGTTTTCCAGAAACTAGATGGTACAAAATGTCTACAAAAATATGTTACCACACGTGACCACATACTTAGGTGCAGAATCCCAGCCTGAGAAAGAAGCTGTGATATTCCTTTATCACTAGGTTCTTACAAAGCCTTGGAAACAAAGGCCACAAAAATGGGGGTAAACTTCCAGTAGTCTGGAGCTACAGCTCTGTGGGCCACTCTGAATGTTCTTTGTAACTCCTGAGTTTTCCATGATCTGTTCCAGGAGATACATAGGACTGTGGACAATCTTATCCAAACCATCAACATCATTGTCAGAGAACTACAGAAACTCCAGCTAGCAGTGCTTCACAAACATCTGAAATTGGACATGATTCTAGCTTCCCAAGGGGACATTTGTGCAGTGATCAAATGCAACTGTTGTGCATATGTTCTCTGAAACCTTTCTAACATCTATGCCATTGCCAAAAATACTCAGACCACAAATAAGAAAATTCTTTGGATTGTCATTTCTATTCTCAGTCATCCATTTAAAGACATCTTGGGCCCAATGTCAAAGAATCTTTTCAAGTGTCTCCCTCCAAACCTTGAATCTTCACTTCACTCCTTTATTCAGCCTTTAATAGTTATTCTTTTAAAGCTCATATTTCTTATACTTGGTTCATCTTAATGTGAAGTGTTCTTTATGTTATGAATACAGTAGTCACTTCTCCAAGGACGAAATTATTTCTCTCATGATGGGAGTCATTGACCGCAGCTGCCTCTTTTACTAAGTTTGTAGCTCATTTTGAAATTCCAAGTTTATGGAGGAGCTCAGATTTGTTCACTTTGTATGATTCGAAGCATAGTTTAAATCCCCATTCAATTGTTCTGGTATTGACATGTGACCAAGAGAAACCGGACCATTTGCTTCCTATTTCTGCTCACAGCTTAGATTTCACCTCACTGTTTCACTCTTCTCTTAAAAAAAAATCTTGTCTAACAATATCCTTCTATAGATGCACTTTTGATATAATTACCCTTTTATTTAAGGTTTTCTGTAACCTGAGATTAGAAAACTTCAGTGAAAAGTTTTCTAGAACATGTGACCTTAACTGTCCTAGGTCAAGCAAACTACTGTGTGCAGTCTTCAAGACACTTAGGGGCCCAGGGCTCCCAAAAATGGGCAAATCAGCTTGACTGGGAGTATGGTTCTCTCACTGACATTGAACAGATACTGCAGTTTAAACCAACCAAAAGAATAACAAAGAGAGAACAGAGAGGGAAAAAATGATTACTTATATATGCAAAATTCATTGCCAGTTTGTCCCTCCTTTCAAATAATATACTTTTTATAGGATAGCTCTGACATATACTTTTTTTTTTTTTAATCATCATTTTATTGAGATATATTCACATACCACGCAGTCATACAAAACAAATTGTACTTTCGATTGTTTACAGTACCATTACATAGTTGTACATTCATCACCTAAATCAATCCCTGACACCTTCATTAGCACACACACAAAAATAACAAGAATAATAATTAGAGTGAAAAAGAGCAATTGAAGTAAAAAAGAACACTGGGTACCTTTGTCTGTTTGTTTCCTTCCCCTACTTTTCTACACATCCATCCATAAACTAGACAAAGTGGAGTTTGGTCCTTATGGCATTCCCAATCCCATTGTCACCCCTCATAAGCTACATTTTTATACAACTGTCTTCGAGATTCATGGGTTCTGGGTTGTAGTTTAATAGTTTCAGGTATCCACCACCAGCTACCCCAATTCTTTAGAACCTAAAAAAGGTTGTCTAAAGTGTGCGTAAGAGTGCCCACCAGAGTGATCTCTCGGTTCGTTTTGGAATCTCTCTGCCACTGAAGCTTATTTCATTTCCTTTCACATCCCCCTTTTGGTCAAGAAGATGTTCTCCATCCCACGATGCCGGGTCTACATTCCTCCCCAGGAGTCATATTCCACGTTGCCAGGGAGATTCACTTCCCTGGGTGTCTGATCCCACGTAGTGGGGAGGGCAGTGATTTCACCTTTCAAGTTGGCTTAGCCAGAGAGACAGGGCCACATCTGAGCAACAAAGAGGCATTCAGGAGGAGACTCTTAGGCACAAATACAGGGAGGCCTAGCCTCTCCTTTGCAGCAACCGTCTTCCCAAGGGTAAAACTTATGGTAGAGGGCTCAACCCATCAAACCACCAGTCCCCTATGTCTGTGGTCATGTTAGCAACCATGGAGGTGGGGTAGGCGAATACCCCTGCATTCTCCACAGGCTCCTCAAGGGGGCACTACATCTTTTTTTTTTTTCCTTGTTTGTCTTTTTTCTTTTTTTTTTTTTTTTAACTTTCCCTTCTTTTTTAAATCAACTGTATGAAAAAAAAAAGTTAAAAAGAAAACAAACATACAATAAAAGAACATTTCAAAGAGACCATAACAAGGGAGTAAGAAAAAGACAACTAACCTAAGATAACTGCTTAACTTCCAACATGTTCCTACTTTACCCCAAGAAAGTTACGTAATATAGCAACATTTCAGTGAACTTGTTCCTACTACATCCATCAGAAATTAACAGACCATAGTCATTTCTGGGCATCCCCAGAACGTTAAATAGCTTATCTGTTCTTCTTGGATTATTGTTCCCCCTTCCTTAATTGCTCTCTACTGCTAGTTCCCCTACATTCTACATTATAAACCATTTGTTTTACATTTTTCAAAGTTCACATTAGTGGTAGCATATAATATTTCTCTTTTTGTGCCTGGCTTATTTCGCTCAGCATTATGTCTTCAAGGTTCATCCATGTTGTCATATGTTTCACCAGATCGTTCCTTCTTACTGCCGCGTAGTATTCCATCGTGTGTATATACCACATTTTATTTATCCACTCATCTGTTGAAGGACATTTGGGTTGTTTCCATCTCTTGGCAATTGTGAATAATGCTGCTATGAACATTGGCGTGCAGATATCTGTTCGTGTCACTGCTTTCCGATCTTCTGGGTATATACCGAGAAGTGCAATCGCTGGATCGAATGGTAGCTCTATATCTAGTTTTCTAAGGAACCGCCAGACTGATTTCCAGAGTGGCTGAACCATTATACAGTCCCGCCAACAATGAATAAGAGTTCCAATTTCTCCACATCCCCTCCAGCATTTGTAGTTTCCTGTTTGTTTAATGGCAGCCATTCTAACCGGTGTTAGATGGTATCTCATTGTGGTCTTAATTTGCATCTCTCTAATAGCTAGTGAAGCTGAACATTTTTTCATGTGTTTCTTGGCCATTTGTATTTCCTCTTCAGAGAACTGTCTTTTCATATCTTTTGCCCATTTTATAATTGGGCTGTCTGTACTATTGTCATTGAGTTGTAGGATTTCTTTGTATATGCAAGATATCAGTCTTTTGTCAGATACATGGTTTCCAAAAATTTTTTCCCATTGAGTTGGCTGCCTCTTTACCTTTTTGAGAAATTCCTTTGAGGTGCAGAAACTTCTAAGCTTGAGGAGTTCCCATTTATCTATTTTCTCTTTTGTTGCTTGTGCTTTGGGTGTAAAGTCTAGGAAGTGGCCGCCTAATACAAGGTCTTGAAGATGTTTTCCTACATTATCTTCTAGGAGTTTTATGGTATTTTCTTTTATATTGAGATCTTTGGTCCATTTTGAGTTAATTTTTGTGTAGGGGGTGAGGTAGGGGTCCTCTTTCATTCTTTTGGATATGGATATCCAACTCTCCCAGCCCCATTTGTTGAAAAGACCATTATGGCTCAGTTTGGTGACTTTGGGGGCCTTATCAAAGATCAGTCGGCCATAGATCTGAGGGTCTATCTCTGAATTCTCAATTCGATTCCATTGATCTATATGTCTATCTTTGTGCCAGTACCATGCTGTTTTGGCAACTGTGGCTTTATACTAAGCTTCAAAGTCAGGGAGTGTAAGTCCTCCCACTTCGTTTTTCTTTTTTAGAGTGTCTTTAGCAATTCGAGGCATCTTCCCTTTCCAAATAAATTTGATAACTAGCTTTTCCAAGTCTGCAAAGTAGGTTGTTGGAATTTTGATTGGGATTGCATTGAATCTGTAGATGAGTTTGGGTAGAATTGACATCTTAATGACATTTAGCCTTCCTATCCATGAACATGGAATATTTTTCCATCTTTTAAGGTCCCCTTCTATTTCTTTTAGTAGAGTTATGTAGTTTTCTTTGTATAGGTCTTTTACATCTTTGGTTAAGTTGATTCCTAGGTACTTGATTTTTTTAGTTGCTATTGACATATACTTTTGTTGTATATTGAAAAGATAATAACGATCTCAAATCCCCAAAACGTTGCAACATGTTGACCACATTAGAATGTAAACAAACAGAGAAAAACGTGGTTTTGTTACAAGTGATAATTAGACATTCATGTGAGGATTTGTTCATGTGAGGACCGGCTTAATGCCTGCCAGAGTACTCAGTAAGAATGCTGATAACTGGAGCTTCGAGGTATAAAAATCCAGTGCAAACACTATTTCATTGAGCATCAGGTAGAGGCAGGCTCTACCTCCAGTGCCCGGGCTGTCCTGCTGTTGCCGGATTTGAGTTCCCACTTTCTTGGCCATGCCACAAAAAAAAAAAATTCAAGGGCACAGCGCAGATCAAGCAAGCAGGTAGAAAGTTTATTAAGTACACAAGCAAAAAGGGCATGCATGCACTCTCACTGGAGGAGAGAGGTGAGAAGCGCTGCTGAGAGGCATGCAACATTGGGGCAATCTGCTTTGATTGCTTAGCTTTACGCCCCCTCCTCCCTAATTGTTCAGGTTTCTGTCTCCTACCCTCTCTTCCCTTCAGGGTGGCGCCTGGTGGTAGATAGTGCATTTGAGCAGGTCAGCTGCCATAGGCGTTTTGTGTAGGTGCATAGCCCCAGGCAAGATGTCTGTGCCTGGTAGGCTGCCCTGACCTTGATTAACTGTCCTTTTCAAAGGCTTTTTTGCAATATCTTCTCTCCCTTCTCAGGTCCCTGCCTTACTTCGAGGTACGCTGTCTCCCTTGCTGCCACACCGCAAACAGCCCCTCCCTCTGAAGGCTACAAAAACTCCAAGGGTATTGTCTGACCAGCTCCCGAGACCTCTCTTTAAAAGAACTTGCCTGCCTTCTGTCGTTCCTTGGGCGGATGGAATTTAGAGACTGTAGTGTCCTCCACCTTTAAATTTGTTGTGTGCCCTTGTCTTAGTAATTGTATATTGGTTATGTTGGCAGCTTGCAATTCAGCAAGCAAAATTGCCTTGAGCATTCAAACCATTGTAGTGTCGAATCTGCTTTCAAGTGCTGAATTTACTTTTGATTCGATCTGCTTTGGGTTTGTTACTACAATTAGATTTACATGACAGCCTTCTTTCAAATTGAGTTTAAAAACTCATCAAAGGAGAAAAAGCAATAAAAATACTGGGTAACGGTAAAACAAAAAGAATTAAGTTACATTTATAATCTATGAATTGGAAGCAGGTGTTAAACACGGAGAAGTTCCTTATTCTACATGCATCTTCCAGTCTCAAGAACTATGGGAATAAAAGGTGTAATAGTAAATTCGCAGATAACTATAATCTACTTCTATAGACATCTATTAGGGGAAAACAACAACAATAACAACACTAAAGATTAAAATTGACTTTGTAATGCCCATTTTTTGTTTCTATGAAATAAATTCAAAATTGAAGCCAAGAATAATTTGAACATTTACAGAATACATCAATAATACATCATTACCCAGCTCTTCTTCTATTCACTGATTTTAATTCGCTGTTGAACAAGTAGGGTTTATCAGAGAACTTAGCATCTGAATGTAAAAGGGGAAATTGTAAAATGCTTTCTTTAAATTTGCATGTCTTTGGCTTCTGAATAGCCATCAATACTAATTGTTTCTTAAATGCTATGTAAATCTTTCTCCTGTGTTGACCCCAATCAAAGTAATTAATTTCATAATGAAGTCTTTCTCCACAGACACTATCTTATTATTATCTTGGTCTAAATTAATAACATCATGATAATAATTAGTATATCCAAAATTGTCTATTTCTTTCCTACAGCATGTGGACTCCTTATAAAAGAGCCACAGCGATGGAAATTAGAGTAAAACATGGCAGCTGTGTTGATTGGTGTACCCTCTTAACCTTAGCATCTGCAGCATAGGCCTTATTTAAATGTGAATGTGGTTGTAATTTTCTTTCCCTCACCAGAGGCTCAACTATTATACATATATATATATCTAATATTATATATATAATATTAGATATAACTATTCATAGGTAACTATTTACATAAATAGTTTTACATTTCTGCTATGTGATTATTGGATGCATCCCTGTATCTTTTTTGTAAGGTTTATTCCTCATAAAGATTCTTATCTAACACATAGGTAATATGTTCATGTATTTATCCCATAGTTATATATTGATATGCTCCAAGCTAGTCAAATCTAGAGAAAGGTGGAAGATTAGAAAATGGTTTTAAGCAATTCCATTTCCATGGGTCTTTAGTGCTGATACAATAATGTCAATGAACTAGATTTCTATGAACTTCATTTGAGATCCTTGAAGTATGTTTTCCAAGTTGATTTTTTACTTTGATGAGATGTCCTGATATCTTTACTTTTGGTACACTAGGGGTACAGGAATTCTAAACAAATATTCTGGCTGATTTTATGTAGTGCCTGATACTGGTGGGGCAATTTTTTGGTCTCCATAGATTTTGTTTAGAAGTCACAGATCTAGAATCAATAAATTTATATTTTTTACCACAGTGGGAAATTATTTATTTTTTTTCCTATCCCATTCTCTGTTTCTTCTCTTTCTGTGACTCCACTGTTTCAGAAGTACCTGAGGTCATGTCAATATTTTTCAAACATTTTCTCTCTGTTCTTTATATTAGATAATTTCTGTTTATCTGTTTTCACTTTAATCGACCATTTCCTCAGTCACCACTATTTTTCTCTTAAGACCAACAAATGAATACTTAATTTCAGATAGTGTAGCTTTTTAGTGTTAAAATTTCTGTTTGGTGATTATATACAGTTTTTAACTCTCTACTGATATTATTTACCTTTTCCTTCATTTCAAACATATTTTTCTTCATATCAATGAGCATAGTTAATAGAGAAGCTTTAAAGTACTTGTCTACTAATATCAACATCTGGGTCATCTCAGGGTTGCTCTCCGTTGATTATCTTTTATTCTTGAAGATGGGTCACATTTTTCTTGTCCTTCCTATATTGAGTAATTTTGTTTATATTTGGACATTGTAAATGTAATACTGTTGCTTTTAAGGATTCTGTTATATTCTTTTAAAGACATTTGTTTACTTAATAGGTAATTAACTGGATAGACTTAAAATTAGAACACTATATCTTGGGCAGCAACTGAAATCTATGCTCAGCCTCTTACAGTCTGCCCCATCCATGTGGTGCTTTAGGTATCAGTCTGTGCTTTGGGCAGAGTTTATAAATATGGGCATCACCTCCCCTACTCTCTTCCCTCCAAAATACACTCTACACTTTTCTGTGGCTTTGATTGTACTGAACTCTGCCCTCCCTCCAGTTCCTCAGATGAGAAAGACTGTGAGTTTTTATTTGTATCAGAGTTGCAAATGTTCTGCACAGAACTAAGTGTGCTCTGCCCTCTGGCTAAAAGTCATAACAACAGAAAAGTCACTCATGTCGATCTTTTCCAAGGGTCACTGACCTTGAAAATCTACCTTTCTTTGTTCATTCTCAAAGATTTTGAGTCTTTTATTTTCAACAGAGTTTAAAACTGATTTCTGCCGAACAGTCAATCCACTAGGAGCTGGATGCAGAACTCCTAATGTGATTTTAAATGTTATGTTGCAATTATTCCTCTATGATGTTTAGTTTGTTTTTATCCTGCTTGAAAGTCATTGTGAATTTGAATTGCTAAATTTATGTTTTTAATGATCAGATAAGTTGTGGATCATAAAATTTATATTTTAATGGTCAGATAGCTTGCATGTGCTTCATGTTTTTCTTACTAAAAATTATCAATGACTCAATTGAGTCCAAGGTAGTCTCAGGACTTCGTGGTTTTAAAGGGCCATATTAAAATGATTGTTATCAATCAGTGATGATTTACATAATCTTTAAAATTTGGAGATAAAACAACAAGAGGATATAATTATGGCAAGTACCATCATTGTTCTCTTAGAGATGCAGAAATTGAAGCAAATAGGTTAAGTAATTGTTTCAAGGCCACACAATAAAGGGGTAGGCAGTACTTCAAATCAGAAGTAGTTTTCTCCTATTATGTCCTTTCACTCATAATACTTCCAGATTCAAATCTATTTCTAAATCTCCTTTAATGACTCTTAATTGGCAGGTGAAACTTAAACTGGTTAAATCTATGTATTAAGTAGGGTTCATGCCAAATATCATAGTCTTATTACAGATATTATTGCATTCTCAAAGAGGATACCTTATCTACTCCTTATTATACCTGTAGCTTAAATTACTCTATAGTCATAATTCATCAGGTATGAATTTTAAATATTAAACAACAGTCTCACCAAAAATGATAGATTGAAAACAAGCTCTGACAAAGATAGGGCTTGTGAACTCATATAATACTCTTTATCATATAAAAGAAAATGTATTGAGAAAGCCTTCTTGACCAAAGGGGGGAAAGAGAAATGAAACAAAAAGTTTCAGTGACCAAGAGATTTCAATTAGAGTTGAGAGGTCATTCTGGAGGTTATTCTTATGTGATATATAGATAATCCTTTTTAGTTTTTAGTGTTTTGGAATAGCTAGAAGGAAATACCTGAAACTGTTGAACTGCAATCTAGTAGCCTTAAAGATGAGTGTATAACTATGTAGCTTACATGGTGTGACTGTGTTTTATGAAAGCTTTTTGGCTCACACTCCCTTTATCCAGTGTATGGACAGATGAGTAGAAAAATGGGACCAAAAATTAAGTGAATAATAGGGGGATTGGGAGGGATGGGATACTTTCGGTATTCTTGTTTACTTGTATTTTTATTCTTGTTTTTATTTTTTATTTTTTTGGATTAATGAAAACATTCAAAAATTGATTTTAGTGATGAATGCACAACTGTATGATGGTACTGTGAACAACTGATTGTACACTATGGATGATTGTAGTTTATGTGAATATATCTCAATAAAAATGAATTTAAAAAATATGTAGTATTGATACATGTGACAGTGTGAATGATCCAAAAAACATTATATTAAGTAGAACAAGCCAGTCACAAAAGCCACATATTTATGATTCCATTATATGAAATGCCAAGAATACATAAATGATTAGAGAAAGTAAGTAGATTCATGGTTGTCTAGGATATAGGCTTTACACAGGAAATGGAGTGTAACTGCTACTGAGTATAAGGTTTCTTTTTGGGGTCATGAAAATGTTCTAAAATTGATTGTGTTGATGGATGCACCACTCTGAATACACTAAAAACCATAGAACAGGATATTTAAATGGGTGAATTGTATGGGTATAAATTATATCTCAATAAACTGCTTTTAAAGGAAAAAAAGGAAAGAAAATGTAGACTTCTACTCCCAGGAAGATGGAATAAACATAATTTTCTTTATTCCTCTTACTGTACTAAGCACAAATAATAACCCTGGACATTACAGACATATAACACATAAGAAGACTCTGAAAGATGGAGAAAAGAAGGCACAATGGTTAGATATTTTGGGACCTGTGGAATGACCTGGTGATGATTTCCCTGGGTTTTCTTTTTATTGCAAATGGCAACCCGAAAAAGTTTGCCTACCACAAGATTTTAAAGATATTTCCCTGTATTTTCTTCCAGAACTTTTATTGTCCTGCTTCTTACATTTAGGTCTTTGTTAAATTTTGAGTTAATTTTTGCATGTTTTAGTATAGGGATCTTCTTTTATTCTTTGGCATATAGATATCCAGTTTTCCTGCATTTGTAAAAAAGACTGTTCATTCTCAGTTGAATGGACTTTGCAGCGTTGTCAAAAATCAGTTGGCCACAGACATTAGACCCTATTTCTGAACTCTCAATTTGATTCCATTGGTCAGTATATCTGTCCTTTTGTCAGACCCATGTTGTTTTAACTACTGTAGCTTGTAAAATACTTCAAAGACGGGAAGTCTGAGTCCTCCAACTTTGTTCTCCTTTTTCAAGATGTTTTTGGCCATTTGGGGCTTCTTTCCCTTGCAAATAAATTGATTTGCAATGTGCTGTAGCTTTCTGTGTACAAGTCCTTTAACCCTTGATTAAATTTATTCCTAGTATTTGATTCTTTTAGTTGCTATTGTAAATGGAATTTTTCTTGATTTCTTCCTATGATTACCCATTACTGGCTTATAGAAATTCCACTTATTAATCTAGTATCCTGCCACTTTGTTGAGTTTGTTTATTAGCTCTAGTACTTTGTTGTAGATTTTTCAGAACTTTCTATATATGCGATCCCATCACATACAAATAATGAAAGTTTTACTTCTTCCTTTCCAGTTTGGATGCCTTTCATTTCTATTCCTTGCCTAACTGCCCTGGCTAAATCTTCTAGAACAATGCTGAAATAACAATGGTGACAGTGGGCATCCTTGTCTTGTTCTAGATCATATAGGGAAAGCTTTCAGTCATTCACTACTGAGTATGATGTTAGCTGTGGGTTTTTCATATATGCCCTTTATCACGTTGAGGAAGTTTCCTTCTATCCTTATTTTCTAAAGGTTTTTATCAAGAAAGGATGTTAGATTTTGTAAAATGCCTTTTCTGCATCAATTGAAATGATTATATGGTTTATCTCCCTTCATTTCATTAATGTAGTATATTAAGTTAATTGATTTTCTTGTGTTGAACCACCGTTGCATTCTTGGTATAAAACCACCTTGATCATGGTGTATAATCCTTTTAATATGCTGCTGGTTTTGATTTGCAAGTATTTTGTTAAGGAGTTTTGCATCTATATTTATAAAAGAAATTGGTCTGTAATTTTCTTTTCTTGTAGTATCTTGATCTTGCTTGGTATTAGGGTGATGTTGACTTCATAGAATGAGTTAGATAGTGTTCCTTCCTCTTGAATATTGTGAAGAGTTTGAGCAAGATTGATTTTTATTCATCTTGGAATGATTGGTAAAATTCACCTCTGAAGCCCTGTGGTGTTTTGTTTTGTTTTCTTTTTTTTTTTTTTTCCTTTTGTTGAGTGGTTTCTGATGACTGATTCTATCTCTTGTAATTGGTCTGCTGAAGTCTTTTATTTATTCTAGAATCAGTGTAGGTTGTTCATGGGTTTTTAGGAATTTGTCCATTTCACCTAAATTGTCTAATTTGTTGGCATACAGACATGTATAATATCCTTTTATGATCCTTTTTATTTCTGTGGGGTCAGTAGTAATGTCCACCCTCTCATTTTTTATTTTATTTATTTGCATCTTCTCTCTTTTTAATTTGTCAGTCTAGTGAAAGTTTTGTTAATTTTATTGATCTCCATAAAGAACCAACTTCTGGTTTTGTTAATTCTCTCTATTGTTTCTTTACTCTCTACTTCATTTATTTCTGCTCTAATCTGTTAATTCTTTCCTTTTTCTTGCTTTGGGATTAGTTTGCTATTCTTTTTCTAGCTCCTTTAGGTGTGCAGTTAGGTCTTTGAATTCAGCTCTTTCTTCTTTTTTAATGCAAGTATTGAGGCTATAAATTTCCCTCTCAGCCCTGCCTTTGTGTATCCTGTAAGTTTTGATATGTTGTGCTCTTGTTTTCTTTCATCTCAAGAAATTTACTGATTTTCT
Source organism: Choloepus didactylus (assembly GCF_015220235.1). Lineage (NCBI taxonomy): Eukaryota > Metazoa > Chordata > Mammalia > Pilosa > Megalonychidae > Choloepus > Choloepus didactylus. Next base: position 67,809,943 of record NC_051309.1, read on the forward strand.
TGCAATTTTGTTTTTGACCAAACTGATTGCGTAAGACTTTATTTTTTAACTTCCATATATTTGAGAATTTTTCTTTTCTCTGCCTGTGATTAATTTCCAGATTCATTGCATAATGGTCAGAAAAAGTGTTTTGCATAGTTTTAATCTTTTAAATTTCTTAAGACTTGTTTTGTGCACCAAAATGTGGTCTATACTGGAAAATGGTCCATGAGCAACTGAGAAGAATACACACACACACACACACACACACACACACACACACACCCTGCTATTTTGGGTACAATGTTTTGTATATGTTAGCTCTAGCTCATTTGTTATACTGTTCAACTTCTCTATTTCCTTATTGATCCTCTTTTTAGATGTTCTGTCTATGAGAGTGGTATACTGTGTCACACAGGAGGCTAGAATCATCATTGACTTGCTAGCAATCCATGGAGTTCTCTGCCTCAGTTGTCACATGGTGTTCTTTCCTGTGTCTGACTTTCAGCATCCAAAATTTCCTCTTCTTGTAAAGACACTAGTCATATCAGATTAAAGGCCCACCCTTCTCCAGTATGACCTCATTTTAATTTGCCTAAATCCATCTATAACTACCCAATTTCCAAATAAGATCATATTCTGAGGTACTGGGGATTAGAATTTCAACATATCTTTTTGGGGGACATAATTTAATCCATAACAGAAAGCAGCACTCAAATGTCTGGAAGTTTGTGCTGACTTTTATCAGGGCCACATGTCTCCAGCAGGCTAGCCAAAGTTTCTTCACATTGTGATGGGTTTACAGAAGCCTCAAGCAAGAGAGGGCAAGCCTAATACACAAGAATTCTTCAAGACTCTTGGGTCATTTTTACTACCATACCATTGTCCTAAGCAAATCACATTGCCAAGCCCAGAATTAATGAATGAAGGGATTAAGCTAGGGAATAGATACAGAGAGGAGTGATTAATTAGAGTCCATTATTTTAATAATCTATCACATAATATTGGTCAGTAATTACTATAGCTAAATAATGAGTACCAGGGGCTGTATTTTCTTGTAATCGAGAAAAGAGATTACATCTGAAACAGCAGGGGGTACAATTGAAGGCACCACCTGGTATAATGGGCCCTGATGCACTGTCATCTGCCAAGAACCATGTGATGGTAATCCCAACCCTTGCATTTTCAAATTTCTGAGTGTGGCGATAATATCGCAATATCACAACAGATGTGGTTCCGCATTTGAATAACTATTTTTGCAAAGGAGGGAGGTCTTTCTGGCTTTCGACGTTCTTTCCTACTTCAGTAACCCTCACTCCAAATATCAGGGGATATCTTTCATTTTCAGAATCTTTACCAATCCTTTATGGCTCAGTTCTCACCTTTCTTTTCTCATTCTATACATCCTCCAGAATATTGCAGTCATCCACATAGGTCTAATTGTTATTACTTATAGAACAGACCAACTCTTGCCTATGATAGAGACTTTGAATGGTTACATTAGACTTAGATCTTTGAGGCTGATATCAGAGTAAGTTTGAATATAAACTGTATCTCAGATTTCTTTGCTACAAAATGGGAAAAGACTATATCTGCAGAGTACATTTAAATCTTAGGACAAGAATGATGTTTATGACATGAGAATTGTTGAAATAAAGGTGGATATTACCTTGGAGAAGAAAAGATTTGAGGGCATATGATAGCAGCCTTCAAATATTTTAAGGCAGAATTTAAGGGGTATGGACTGCACATTCCTCTTAAAAGTGTTTTTAAAATCTTTAAATGGAGAAAATATTTTCAAATTGATGATTTTCATTATAATAATTTGTGAAATGTAAGATGTTAATAAAATGAATCACATGATTTTTGTTGTTGTTAATGGACCGTTGGCACAGATTTAAAGAGTTTGAGATGTGTGCTATATGTCATTAGAAGAAGAATTTTAATTTCTTTACAGATCATTAAAATATCTACCCATAACCTGTATTTGGTAGCTAAAGAGAGTCAACTTTTTTTGTAATAAAGAAAGGATTAATTGTTTAACAATCAAAACTTGTTTAGGGTGGAAGCATCTTATTAGATATGTATGTAAGCTCTACAGTTGAAGATATTCCAACTTATGCTGAACATAAATTATATATATTTTTTCTACAACGGTGTATGAGAAAAGAACCACATTTTATGTCATGTAAGAAGGTAGTCTAGGAAATAGGCATGAGTAGGCTGATTTTGTCCTCATTGTCCACAATTCAATATTTGGGCAAGACAAATAACAGGAAGATATCTTACAGAAGAGATCTTAGTATTATAAATCTTAAAGTATTTTATAACCCAGATAAAATATGATTACACACCTAAGAATTTGATATACCATGAGTAAAACCCCAATAGAAGACATTAATAATTTTTCTACTAAATTTTATTGAATGCATATTTAGTGCTAAATTTTGTGTTTGGCATATAACAATGAAAGAGAAATAAGATACATATTTTGCCCTTTAAGAGCTTACCAAGAAATTGGATAGGGCCATGATGAAAAAAAACTTAACAATGCAAAGAAACAGTTTTGCTTCTTGAAATGTATCTAAACACTACATAAAAGACTAAAGATAATTCCCCCAAATATTTTCCAATCCAAGCAGATACACAAATATACATATAGATTCTCTGTGTGGATGGCCAAGTTAAATATTAGGATATAGATCCAAATATACTCCTGGTTTGAAGATTATTTCTTAAATCTCAACATTTTTCAAACACGTAGTATATATCTTTAATACAGCTCTAAAGTTGACACTTATTTCCAAATTGCCAAAAGTTAAACATCAACACAAAAAAAGAAAATCTGTATCTATCTCTTTTATTCCTGGCATACCTTATTTTCTTATCCAACCAGCCTCAGACTATATCCATTTAGTTTTTTTTTCTCTGCTTCTTGCACCCTGACCAAATTGTGTGCTCCTACTCCCATTTTTAAATAGTTTAACACATGGACATCTTTCCATTTTCTTTTTTAAAATTTTCAGTTCACTCTGCTAATGATGCATACCATGAACATTTCAATTATTTGGTGGAAAACAAAGAAACAAGGAATTTTGTAAGTAGATTTTAGTATGAAATGCTTTACTCATTTATGGACTATATATTGAATGCATTTAAATGTATATCATTTTTAAATGCATATACTTTGCTATTGCAATTCTAGGTTGTTTTTTATTTCCTCCATATTATTCAGTGACATGGAGAAACTATTTACTCCACGTTAAAAAGGAAAATCAAGTTTCCTTGTTTTTCTCATAGTTAACAACTTTATTTAATTTTATGGGTTATGTCATGATTAATAATAGTAACTGTCAAGGATTTGTCTAGCTGAGCAGCTTTTTAAAGCAACTTTCTTACCTTGACAGATAGAACCTTAGCTTCAGAAGCAACCTTGGAGACTTCATTTTCCAGGTAGGTAAGATGAGTGTCCTGTATCCCACAGGAATTAAGCTCCAGCCTGGTTGCAGACATTGCTCCTTGGACTCCAAGATCTATTATTATCACTGCATCAGTGAACCAGATATGCTACATTAGTACTTGTGGCTACTTTTTACCAAAGAAACACTGATTTGATGACTCAGCAACACACTAAGCCCCCATCCCCCTCCCCATTTTAGAGATGGACAAATTGAGATTTAAGAAAAGAAGCTACAATTCAAGATGCTATGACAATAAAATAGAAATAAAAATGCATAAGGATTGCCTTCATTTTCTAGAACACTTTTCATGGAAAAATAGTTTTAATTATGTATCAGTGAATTCAAAAGAATGGAAGAATTTACATGATGCACTTTTTTACACCTGCTAACAGGTGCTAAAATCTGTTTGAATTCTCTGAATGGAGGTTTCTGTAGCCAGCATCTCATTATCATAAAACCCAAGATCAAAAAGACTATAAAATATTGAGGCTGATTTAGTTTTCAAATGCAAAGCAGCAGCTGGATTAAAGCACAAGGCTATTGGAAAAACCTGGAGAGAAATAACTGACATCTTTAGTCATCGGGTGTGCTCTCAGACAATGAACAGACTGATTGGACATAGAGAAATAGGAAAATTCATCCTTATTTTATTCCAATAAGTTTCGTCTCAAGGAACTGATGTGAAATTGATGTGTGGCAAGCAGCAGCAGGTCATTCTTTTTTTCAGCAAAGGAAAATTAGAGGTGATTGATATTGGGAGGACACAGGTAGAAACAAAATTGCTTTTGTAATGATTATATTTACTTTCTAAATAGTGTCATTTGTAAAAGTTTTTAGTCCAATAAAAGTGATTTTTATAAAATATATGTATATACATATATTTGTTTATGTATATAAATATTAATTATGTATGTATGCAGAAATGTGTGTACTTTTATAGGGAGAAGGAAGGAAAGTGAAGGAAGAAAGAATGATTAAAATTCAGATAAAGCTACTCCACAGAATAATATTACCATGATAATCTCATTAATGTGACTTTCTACTTAATATTTATATTACTGTAGATAATTATAAATTCAAAAAAGTTCTAATTTACACATCCACAAACACATGTCAGTTTCAGGGAGTAAAGAAAACTCTGTAAGAAATGACCTGAAAACTTAAAACACCACATAACTCAAACAAGGAATGATTTCAAATAAATGAGACTGCTATAGCCTTGGCTTTGATAAAAGTCCAATATAAGAAAAAAGTATTACAGGAAAGTTTCATTGTATGGCAAAAGATTTTTAAAATGCATTATCTGTTAGGCCACCCAATGACCCGTACCGCCATTGAATTCATTGCTAGCAGGATTCTTTTTCTCTCTAATCAAGAGTAATTCCATCAAGGTATGTAATATCTTGGGAACATATTTTCTTCAAAAAAATTAAAGCTGTGCCATGTAATTGTTGAGTCCAGTTATATTTCTGGTCCTTGCTTTTCTCATTTAAAATGAGAGAATGAAACACAGTCAGTGTTAACTCTAAGATAGAAGTACAAGTACATGATATATATTATGAGGGGATTTTAAAGCAAAGAGAAAGAAGATTGGCTTAAGAGAATAGCAAAATTTTTACAGGTAGATATGTTGGTAGGATAAAGGACATTTTTGGCAGAATTAGTAAAGAATGTGGGGGTGCACGCACACACACATGCAGTAGGGTAGATCTTGGAAGGCATCCAGTAATAGTGTACATGTTGGGTTTAATAGAGGAATTGACAATGCAAAATATTTTTGCTTCTCTAAGTGTTGATAAATCATAGCAATTAAAAGGGGCTAATGTTACAATAGTAGTATTATCTTGTTTGCGCTTCAGTAAAAGTATTTTTTCAAACTTGCATATGAAATATAGCATATTAGGAGAGTGGAGGGTATAGAGATTATAAATACAAACTTTAAAATCACAGTAGCCTGAGTTTGACACCCAATTCCTATAAATTCTGACTGTGTGATTTTGGCAAATCTCTTGGTCACAGATTCTCCATGTATAGAATATATATAATAACAGTACTTTCCTCATATCTGTTATATAGCTATTAAATTAGATGATATATGTAAGAGACATAGCATAGTGTCTGGAAAGACAAAGAGTTCCATAAATATCTGTGCCAGTCTGAATGTATTATTTCCCCCCAAATGCCACTATCTTTGATGTAATCTTGTGTGGGCAGACCTATCAGATTAATTAGATTGGAATTCTTTAAGTGTTTCCATGGAGATGTGCCCCACCCAACTTTGGGTGATGGCTCTGATTGGATAATTTCCATGGAGGTGTTGGCCCGCCCATTCAGGGTGGGTCAGAATTAAATTACTGGGGCACTATATAAGATCAGACAGAAGGAGCAAGCTGCTACAGCCAAGAGGGACACTTTGAAGAAAGCACAGGTGCTGCAGATGAGAGACAGTTTGAAGACAGCTGTTGAAAGCAGACTCTTGCTCTGGAGAAGCTGAGAGATGACAAATATCCCAAGTGCAACTAAGAGTGACATTTTTGAGGAACTGCAGCCTAGAGAGGAATGCCCTAGGAGAAAGCCATTTTGAAACCAGAACTTTGGAGCAGACACCAGCCACATGCCTTCCCAGCTAACAGAGGTTTTCCAGACACCACTGGCCATCCTCCAGTGAAGGTACCCGATTGCTGATGTGTTACCTTGGACAGTTTATGGCCTTAAGACTGTAATTGTGTAACCAAATAAATCCCCTTTTATAAAAGCCAACCCATCTCTGGTGTTTTGCATTCTGGCAGTATTAGCAAACTAGAACAGATTTTGGTACCAAGGGTGGGGTGCTTTTGCTGCTGAGTTTGCAAATACCAAACATGTTGGAATGGCTTTTTAAATGGATAAGGGGAAGATTCTTGAAGAATTGTGAGGGGCTTGATAGAAAAGGCCTAAACTGCTTTGAAGAGACTGTTTGTGGAAATATGGACTCTAAAGATACTGCTGACGAGGCCTTGAATAGAAATGATGAATGCATTGTTGTGAACTGGAAGAAAGGTGATCCTTATTTTAACGTGGCAGAGAATTTGGCAAAATTGAGTCCTGGTGTCAGATGGAAGGAAGAATTTGAAAGCAACAACCTGGGGTACTTAGCTGAGGAGAACTCCAGACTACCTGTGGAGGACATACCCTGGCTTCTCCTTGCAGCTTACAGTAAAATGCAAGCAGAGAGAGATAAACTTAGAACTGAACTGTTGGGTTTCAAAGAAACCAGAAGCTGATGGCTTGGAAAATTTTGGACTTCCAGGGGGTAGAATCCCAGAAGCTACAGTCCAATGTGAGAATGTAACCAAACATGGAACCCAGCCCCCGTTTCAGTACAAGCCAAGATTGGAAAAGGAGTTAAGCAGAAAGGATTTGTGGAAAGTCCTATTGTCTGATGGCTTTGACCCCTGTGTGCTTCATGTAAAGCCAACAGAATTTTTGTGAGATCTTTATAGACAGAGCCACTGCCAGTCGGGACTGGAGGAGACAAGGAACAAATTGAAGGAAAAATTTCTTCAAAGACAGTGCCATGGAGGTTGAGGTCTGGAGTCAAGAGACCTTGGGCTGGGAGAGCAGAATGGCCCACATGCATGGAAAGGATGAGTTTGCCCTGGAGGTTGAGGGTGGCCTTTCTGTCCCGATGCTCTGGAAGAGTTTTGCCACTCCAGGCCCCAAAGAGGGTGGAGCACATTCCCAGGGAACTGGGGAGAACCTGGCTGCCACCCCACTGTTCTGAAGGGGTTGAGCATGTGCCACGGAGATGGAAGGGAATCTGGGTGCTGCCTGGATTGAGGAAGGTGGAGCCGAGAAAGTGGTCTCCCCAGTCTGTGGATATGTTGGAGAACTCACCCCTGCATTTGGAGAGGAAAGGGCTGCTGAAAAGGCCCTTAGGAAGGGTTAGACTCCCACTCTCTGAAGCCCCAAGGATGCAACCTTGTTCTGTTAATGACGCTCAGATTTTGAAATCTAATGGAGTTTGTCCTGCGGGTTTTGGGAACTGTTTTGGTCCTGTTAACCCTGTTTTCCTTAATCTTTCTCCTTATGGCAATGGGAACATTTATCCTATGAATGTCCCTCCTTTGTATATGAAAATTATGCCTTAGGACTGACCTCACTTATAATTGATTTTGATGGGATCTTGTACTTAACTATTGTTACTGAAATGATTTAAGTTTCTGTGATATTGTGGGATGAATGTGTTTTGTATATGGAAAGATAATGTCATTTTGGGGTCCAGGGGGTGGAATGTGCCAGTCTGAATGTATTGTGCCCCCCCAAATGCCATTATCTTTGATGTAATCTTGTGTGGGCAGACCTATCAGTGTTAACTAGATTGTAATTCTTTGTTTCCATGGAGATGCGCCCCACCCAACTGTGGGTGATGACTCTGATTGGGTAATTTCCATGGAGGTGTTGGCCCGCCCATTCAGGGTGGGTCAGAATTAAATTACTGGGGCACTATATAAGATCAGACAGATGGAGTAAGCTGCTATAGCCAAGAGGAACACTTTGAAGAAAGCACAGGAGGTACAGATGAGAGACAGTTTGAAGACAGCTGTTGAAAGCAGACTCTTGCTCTGGAGAAGCTGAGAGACGACAAATATCCCAAGTGCAACTAAGAGTGACATTTTTGAGGAACCGCAGCCTAGAGAGGAACGTCCTAGGAGAAAGCCATTTTGAAACCAGAACTTTGGAGCAGACACCAGCCACGTGCCTTCCCAGCTAACAGAGGTTTTCCAGACACCACTGGCCCTCCTCCAGTGAAGGTACCCGATTGCTGATGTGTTACCTTGGATACTTTATGGCCTTAAGATTGTAACTGTGTAACCAAATAAAACCCCTTTTATAAAAGTCAATCCTTCTCTGGTGTTTTGCATTCTGGCAGCATTAACAAACTGGAACAGTATCCATTATTATTATTAGCTTTATCTGAAAAATATGGAGAATAGAATAAAGGAGATTAGTTTGAATGCTTTTCCTTAATTTTATAGGTGCACAGCTGTTTTTTTTCTTCTTTAGTTATTGTATTTATGACCCTAATATCACTTAGCAATTACTTTAAAAATTATGTAAGTTTTTCTAAACATGAAATAATGCATGTTCTTTGTTCAAAAATTGGGAAAATGCCATAAATGGCAGATTTAAAAAAAAATCACCAGTATCATACCTAGTCAGAGATTGTTGCTGTTAAAATTTGTTGTATATCTCTCCAGGTATTATTTCATTTTTTTCCTGGTTAAGTAATGATTCCAATTCCATATTTAGGATAATCTTCCCTCACACCTGAAAGGACCCTTTTTATCATCATCTAATTAAATATTCATAGATAGATTTCCATTATATAATTTCATTTCATTATTCTAATTGTTTATTCTTATGCAATTTCACACTGCAGTATTATGCTTATTGAAACTTTAGAAACTGACTTCATATTGAGCTATATATGTATGTATGTTTCTTCTTCCATGTCAATATTTCTTAGGCTGGGCACATAAATTCATTCTTCCATGTAACCTTTAGAATCCTTACATTAAGTTTAAAATAAAATTCCTGAGTATTCCATTTTTTTCTTTCTCTCTGATAAAATACATTCTCTTCTCTATTCTCCTTACCCCTGCCCTGAGAAGATTATTGTTGTATTCCTTCACCCATGGTTCATTTCCTATTAAACTTTACCAATTAGAAAGAGCTCTCTTTCTCTTTCTGTGTGTGTGTGTGTGTGTGTGTGTGTGTGTGTGTATGCCCAAGTTTTCTTTGTGTGTCTAAACAGAAAATGAATGTACAGAGAAAATGAGTAAGCATATAGTTAATGCTGAATTTTAAGTTAGGCATCTCTAGGACTCAAGATAACATTATATCTTATGGGAAGAAGATTGGACTAGGGGTCAGGAGGCTAGAGCTCTGACCTCAGAACCGTCACTACCTCTACAGAGAGTGACTTTGCTTCAAGTTACCTTTTGCTAAGCAAAGTCTTCTGCAGGTATACACTGCAAAGTGACCTCTAAACTGAAGTTAAACCTGTGTAGGTAGCTATGCAGGTAATAATGTTTAGTGCTTATTATGTAGCAGCAGTAATATAAATATTTTACAGCATTATTTTACTTTTCAGAATAACTCTATGAAATAGGTCTCATATTATTAACAATTTATTCTCAATCTCATTTATTCCCAATGAGAAAACAGATACAGAGGTTAAGTAATTTGCCTAAGGTCACAAAGTGGGGGAAGCAGAAATCTAACTTAGACATTTTCTCTCCAGAGAGAGACTCTCAATCACTACACCATGGTAAATTACTAGAGAAGTGTCCAATTAAGGAAGACGTTTTATGCCTTTTTTATGAAAACTAAAACCCATATATGCCATCATACTTTATTTTACATGAAAATTTCATATTTAGCCAAGGCCCCAGGATAATATTTCCAATTCTAATATCACCTCAACCACTTTCCAGATTCTATTTTAAATCAGTTTCAACTTCCCTTTGTTTTAGAGTTGAGTAATTTGCTAGTAATAATAAAATGTGACTTTCATATTTTACCTTTAGTTCACACACTCAAATCAATTTAATTTCTTCCCTTTCAGTTACATTTATTTATTTATTTTTCTTATACAAAATAAGAATAAAATTGATTATTTGTACCGTAGATAAAAACTGTTCTAATAGAGGTAGTAGAACAAAGTGGCTAGGGGCATGGTAGTGGAAGTTCTGACTCCGCCACACATGAGCTCAGTTAGTTTGGTCAAGTTATTTATTCAATTCCTGTCTCCACTTCATCAACTGGAGCTAAAAATAGCACCTTCAATATAAGGTTCTGAACATAAAATGTAAAATCCTTTAGAGCAGCGTCTGCCCTTAAATAGCACTTATCAAACAATGAATATTTCTTTAAAACTGATTATGACCCATTATTGTTCTAGAACATGGCTACCCAAAAGAAATATAGCATAAGCCACAAATGTGAGTCATATATATAATTTTAAATTTACTATTAGACACACTCCCCCAAAATTAAACAGGTTAAAATAATTATAAAAATATATTTTACTTAAACAAACATATCCATAGGATTATGATTTTAACACCTAATCAATATAAAAAGTAAAATATTTTACATTTCTTTTACACCAAGAATTCAAAATTTGGTGTGTATTTTATACTTCTCATCCTAATAGAAACTAGCCACATTTTACCTGCTCAATAGCCACAAATGGCTAGTGACTACAATACCAGGCAGATACTTACCATGCAGATATAGGCACTGATGATAAAGCAGAATATAAAACAAATGCAGTCCCTCTCTTCAAAGAGGATGAGATAGAAAATAAATAAAAAATATGAAGAAAATGAAATAGGATACATAATAGATAGTGACCAGAGAAGCAGAGAGGCACACTTTTAGCTTAGGCAAGGAATCTCTGATGGGATGGCACGGAATGGAATTGAATAATGAAAAAGCACCCATGAAAACAAAAAAAGATCCAGGAGGAAATATCTCAATCAAATGCAAATCTAGTGCAATGGTATTGATTAAAGAAGGCATTTAGTACTTTTGAGAAACAGAAAGAAAAATAAAAGGTTGTTGTGGCTGCATCGGAAAGTGGAGGAGGTAAGGAAAGGCAGTAAGGGCAAGGTCTTACAGGGCAGCAGTCAAGGTAAGGGGGTGGAATTTTTTCTGTTTTCAATGAAGAACACCAGTGAGATGTAATGATGACATGATCCACTTTCTGATATAGAAAACACATCTGGCTGCTGAGTAATGAATGAAGTACAGTGTAGTGGGGGAGGGAGAGTAAAAGTGGGTGGAGAATAGTGGCAGATATTGCCTCTATTGAATGGTCTGTTTCAGTAATCCAGAAGATAGAGGACTGAAGCTTGGACTTTGTTGTAAGCACTGGAACTGGTGAGAAATGGTTGGATTCAGGACATAAGTCAGCAGTAGAACACACGTGACTTACAGATGGATTGGTTTTAGGTTGTGAAAAGAAAAGAAGACTGTAGGGTGACTGCAAAGGTTAGGATGCATGCTGATGTCATTTACTGCTGTAGGGAAACTTGTAGGGAAGCAAATTCAGGGTGCTAAATCAAGTTGTTTTGGCCAGTTTACATCTTTAAGATATCCAGTTGGAAATGTCTTGGCTGGAAATTTTTAGTTATCATTTATTAGCATATAGATGGTATTTAAAGAGAAGGAAATGAATCTCGTTAGTTGTGATGAGGAAACTATAAGTTAGGAAAGATGAGGTTCAAGGACCACACCCTGTAGTAGTCCAACATTTGGACGGCAAGCAAGAATCAAGGACACTGACAAGGGACAACAAGTGAGGGAGAAGAAAAATAAGCTTAGTATAGTATCACCAAAGAGTAGAGAAGACTGTTTCAGGAGTGGCAAATCCCTAAACTGCTATGTAGCCAAGTATGCTAAGATCTAAAAATGGCCATTGACTTTCACAATATGCAGGTCACTAGTGACAATGATTTTAATTGTTCAGTAGGTGTGTTGGGAAATTAATGAAAAGGGAGGAAGCAGAAAGAATGAGTATAAATAATTTTTTGATATGTTTTCTATGAAAGAGAGAAGAGAATTTGAGCTGCAGATAAGTGGAGGATGAAAGATCACAGTTCTTGCTTTGTTTATTTGTTTAAGGTGGGTGATACCAGAATATGTTTATGAACTGTGACTGGTACAGAGGGAGAAATTAATGATGTAGGAGAGAGAAGAGGAATTGAACAAGTTCTTCAAGCTCCCAGTGTGTATGGGATTCAGACCTCAGATGGAAAGTACCAGCAGGGAAGCATATGAACTTCGGTTGGTATAATTGGCAGTGAAAGTGAGTTTGTTTAGGAAGTATGTAGCAAATTCATCAGCTGAGATTGAGTGGGCAAGAAATATTTTAGAGATTCAATAGATATTAAAAAGTGTGGACCAAGCTGTTACATGAAAGTGAATCAATATTCCATGACTAAAAGGGTGACATAGTAAATACATTTTAGGAATGACAAGGATAGCGCTTGAGCCCTGAGAGATTCACAACAGAGAAGAACACAATAAATGAGTGTAAGTCTCCTTGCTTGATCAATCATTGTTGAGACCCATACTGAACTCAAAGCTCACATTCTCTTCTTCAAATGCAGTCTTCTTTAAACCCTCAGTTTCTGCAATCTACCATAATTATTGCATGAATAATTATTGCAGATAATTATACAAAATTATAATTATTAATCATAACTATTATATTATCCTATACTGTTTTTAACCATAATTATTGTATTATCACATACAGTTCTTCATAGTACCTATCTTTGCTCCCCTCTCCCCAAATGTTTTGTTTCTTCAAGACATATATTACATATCCCCTCTCCAAGATTATAAGGCCTAGAAGATGTAATTTGAGTCTCATATACCTTCACATCCATTACTATAAGAAATATTCATTGTCAAATGTGTGAAAAAATATTGGCAAATGAACTCTGTCTTCTTATTCACCCTTGCATTGCAGTGAGCCTGACTCGTCATGGCTCACACATGGGATAAATATACCCAACAAATGTAGATGGACTAGTAGTTTTGGGCCTCTGATTTTAACAATATAGGCTTGACATAAATGATAAGGAGAGTTACCTTATTTTTTAATATAATGGGAAGTAGGAGCAGAATTAAGATGGAAATAGTCAATAGTTATTGTGTGTGTGTGTGTGTGTGTGTATTCTGATTGAATTAGAGCATAGGATTGAAAGTCAACTGAGAATAATTTATTGTTGGCTAAACTATTGAATCCTTGACTGTTGACACATGGGTGAAATGAAAGAACAGTAATGCAGGTAATTAAAACTAAGGAGTACCTATTTGTTTTAATGTTTGAGGTGGGAGTTAAGCAGATCAAGAAATAGAGTTGATTGATGTATTTATGGGATGAATGAGTCATTTATTCTTTCATTCAAAAATATTTAATGAGAGAATTCTGTGGCCTAACCATTGGAGATAAAGCAGGGAACAAAATAAAGATAAGAATTTTGCCCTTGTAGAATTTATATTTGATTGGGGGTTGCAGACAAATTAATAAACAAGAAAATTAAAAGGATTATTAATTGTTATGAAGGAAATAAACAAGTTGATTACATAAAGGCTTGTTTGGTGAGAGATACTCTAGACAGATAATGCAGACCAGTACACAGAACTCTCTGAGAAGTGACATTTATGTGATCTCAAGAATGAAAATAAGTGAGCCTCATAAAGATTTCAAAGAAAAGAATTGATCAAACAACCATGTAGAGACTGCCTCTATATTACTGTAAATCAAATATTCTCCATATGGAGAAACAAAGTTTTTTCTGTTAAACATGACCACAGTAAATGAAGTGCAACAACCAGCCATAAAATCTCAGCAGCATGCAATGATATGCATCTATTTAGCTCAGAAATCTTTGACAGCTGGGAGTCAGCAGATAGTCCAGACTTGGCTAGAACCAGTAGGTTCTGCTTCGTGGGTCTGTCGTTCTCCTGGGATCAGCAGGCTAGGCTGGGCATGTTCTTATCATGATCATGACAGAAGAGCAAGTGCGTAAACGGAAATTCACAAGTCCATTTCCAACTTATGCCCCATCATTCTGCTGACAGGCTGCCGTCCGAAGTCACTCGCGTGGTTGTGCTGGGCATCAGGGGTGAGTACATGTCTCCCATGGCAGGGAGGGGAGAGCTTGAATGTTTCTGAACAATGATCTCATCCACCACATGAATGAGAACAAAAAATAGATTATTAGGCATTCAGTGGCACTCAAGGGTGTTGATATGTACCTTTTTCCCTGCCTCGCCTGTTTTCACTGTTATTTTACTACACCAATGTAAATGCATGCAGATACCGTCCTCAGGAGAAGCATGGGACGCCACACGAAGTCACAGGCATTTTTGTGGCTACAGAGATTGGGCCAATGGATAGTCCATTGTTCACAGGCCTGAATAGACTACAAAACCACAGTATTTCTCTCCATCAGTGGTAAGATTTGACTTCAGCCAAATTAGTACTTCTAGCCCTTTCAAAATGTAAAATGTATAACAAGGTTTAAGCTGATACTGAGAAATTCCCTTACCCTAACCACTTATTCTGGCGTGGTTACTATCAATGCTCCATTTAGTGATTTAAAAAACAAAAAAAAAGCTGACTCTTTTTTTGCCAAATATTCTTAAGTATCAATGGATTTTAAAAGGGAAATAGATAACTTTAAGTGATATTTTCATATTACATAAAATCAGTAATTTCATTTGTAACATTCAGAAGAGTTAATGCCAGCTGAAATAATTAATTACTCATATTGAGTTGTTTTTGCTTGTTTTGTAGTTTTGTAAGGCTGCTAGTCTGAGGCATAAATTGTAAAGTGGTTTGCAAAATAAGTTGATGACTTTAACATTTGAGCTAATTAAAGGTATAATATAATTCGTATGTTAGGGAAGATATTGTACAACTCTGAATTTCATGAAATGCTCAATTAGCATTTTTAAGGCTATGATTTGAAAGGAGTTGTTTATTAATTCAATGTTACCCAACACCCAGGATTTGGATTCAATATCTGTAAAAGAAGAACAGGTTAATAGATGATTTATAAGATTATTGTTAAGATTATTTTTTGCTCTAAAGTCTACTTATTCAAAATCCCACTGTCAGGATACAGACTTGAAAAAGGTAGAAGCTTATAGTACCAAATCATGCCACAAGAGGGTAGTCTTCCCAAAGGAAAACTGTTTTTGTTTTTTATTTATTATTTTTTTTTTGCATGATCAGTATTATGCTACCACAATTAAAATTTTAGGGAGTATATATAAATTGATGTTAGAATTTATGACCTAAAACTTTTATAACCACAAACATTTAAAACAGTTTTGCTATGGACCAATATAGACAATAGAAATTAAGTAGAGATCAACCATTTTAAGAAATACATTAGTAATCATAACATGCTACTTTAGTAGTTAGGACCTCTTCTCTGAAAAAGTACCATTTTTCGAGTAAAAAATTTTGCAAAGAATGAAATATTTGTGCAATCTGTGAAGAAAAGTAGATCTCGATTCATACATGGATTCTGCTTTTTGGGTAAATTGTTGTTGTCTCTCTCTAAAATAAATCTACAAACTTTCTTTTATTTTTCCACTTATTTTATAAGAGATTGTTTTTGTCCTTTAGTCTACTCAAGTTCTTGGTTGAAAATATTTATCAAAATCTATACCAAGATGTAATTTTTATCCTCTATTGTCTTAAAAGTTGGATAGTCCAATGTATGAAAACACTATTTTAATAAAAAAACAATAGGGGACCTGAAATCTTATCTCAGAACCATTAGTAATTAAAAAAGCAGTAAAATATATGGAAACTAATTTATGCTCACTGACCCCCACGGTTGTTTCATGTGAAAAATGATGAGTTTGAATATCTATAATTGGAGAGGTTTTCTTTATTTTTTACCAGTCTTTCCTCTAACATGTTACATCTTTACATACTATGAAGAAAACCATAAACATCAAGTGTTAATTCATGCTACACATGATTTAGTCCTATTCTAGCATTGCTTTGATAAGGATATTGTTTCTTTGTGGAAGAGATTGAAAAGCCAACTGATTTCAAATTGAGAGTGTTTAAAAGCCTCTTGGTATACCTTATTTTTTCACTGCTCCTCAAACTTCCCTCTCAAACCATGAAAGTACACAGGATTCATGACACTGCAAAAAAAAGATAAAATGAAGGATTAATAGCTGTTTTCTTCTTGGCCCCAAAATCCATCCCAAGAATTATAATAAGCAGAGAGGAGCAAACTATTGTATAATCTATAGTGCCAGCCCCAGAATTACTCAAATTCCACAGTTAGCACTAAATAATGAATTTTTCTTTATGAAAAAGTTAAGTAAGGAATAGCATGTGGGGATTACCTGTCTGTGACATCCAACACCCCATATTTGCAGGGATCAAGGCAACAATTTATGTGGTTCTCCTCTTTTCTAGCTAAATTCAGGTGTAACATCAATGAAAGAGAAGGAGAGAAGATAACCTTACCAACTCTAGCAACATGATTCTTCAGTTAGGAATGTGCTTCAAGACTGGAAATTCAAATCAGTATCTCAAACTCAATTCTAATTAGCTATAAAAGAGCTATTTACCTGACAATTATGTTGTTACACAGGTGTGCTGCTGCTGCTGGAAGAGCCATTACACCACTGAGCTTGACAATGTGCATATGTTCATTTTGTTTGACTTGGTTTATGATTATATGTAATAGTTCTGTCAGATTAATTGTTTTCAAAATGTTAACTTCCTTTTGCAGGGGAGTGGTATGCATCTTTTTAGTATATGGCTTTGCTTCAATCATAAAATAATTTCTTCCCTCTAAAGTTCCCTGTACATACACAAAATTGAAGGGAATTCCAATTCCTTGCTCCCTGTGAGAATAGAGAATAGTGCATCTAAGTGAGCATAAAAATGGCAAAAGTAGACCCTTCTTCAAGAGACAGAAACTCAGCTTGTGTGTTGTCCCCATCCGTCTGACTACTTAAGGGCTAAGGAGACAGAGAAAAGGAAGTTAACAGGAGGCATATAGGGAAGCAGCACATAAGGCAGGTGGTTAAAGCAATTCTTAGATACTGGATAGATTCAGGAACTAGAAATAGATGCTAATGGCCAGGAATTTGCATAGCTTTGTTTCACTGACAGTAACAATGCAGAGTAAGGAAACTATTGCAATAGGTTTCAGTTATTGCTCTCATCATCCAGACAAAGGACTAAATAAAGCATACAGGGAAGGGAACTCATATTAGTCCTGACTATGTGTCAGGTGCTTAGTAGTGCCTCAAAACAACTCTCAAAAGTTCATGCCATTATCTCCATTGTTCAAAGGTGGAAACAGAGACCCAGAGAAATTGAGTAATTTGTCAAAGCTCACATGTCTCCTTAGTGCCAGGGCATAAATTTAAACCCAAGTATGTGTTATTCAAAGACCAAGTATTTAAAATAGTATATCAAGAAGTCTAAGTTACTTCTCCAAAATAAAGAGCCAGGTAACTCCCACTAACTTATTCTCATGTTTCTTCATATCATGTTTCTTTGTCTAGAAGGGTTCAATAGTGTTTTCCTTTTCTTTCTTAAGAGGATAAAAAATTCTATCAGTGAAGTCCGTTCTTCAAACACCCCACCTCAGTTTTAAAGCAGTCTATTCCTGAATAATATATCCCCCCTCCCTTTTTTTCTTGCCATAGAAAGTAAAAATGCTTCATGAATATCCAGAAAAAGAATGTTCTTATAGCTATTATCACTCATCTGTAGGACAATATTGAATGAAAATAAGGATTTACAGCATTCTGAAAATAACCATAGCTGTGGAACCCAAATTCAGAAACAGTTAATACATTAAACTGGTATTCAGTATGCTTATAGGCCTTTGGCTCAATTCTCATAGATATATAATATCATTTTTCAAATCATCATTGTTTAAAATTCTGTGATTTAGAAAATATATATTTTCTATCAGGACCTCCCAGATGAATAAGTCTTCTTGGAGACATGGTACACGGATTCTGGAAATGAGCCTGACCCTGGCATCAAGGGATTAAGAATGCCTTTTTGAGAAAGAAAGGCACAAAATAAGGTTTCAGTGGCTAAGAGAATTCAAATAGAGCCAAGAGGCTATTCTGGAGGTTATTCCTATATAAGCTTCGCTTAGATATGCCAAGTGACCACAATATTATAAGCCCAAGTCAACAGTAATCCGGAAAACCTTAAAGAATACCCAGGTCCCTATCTGAGACTCTATAAAAATTTCACTCACCAAGTTTATTCTTCAGAAACTTAAATCCTTCAGAGAATTATGCCAGCCAAGT
This sequence comes from Choloepus didactylus, assembly GCF_015220235.1. Taxonomy (NCBI): domain Eukaryota; kingdom Metazoa; phylum Chordata; class Mammalia; order Pilosa; family Megalonychidae; genus Choloepus; species Choloepus didactylus. Next base: position 67,828,266 of record NC_051309.1, read on the forward strand.
CCGAAAATCCAGAGGTAATAGCCTCTTCAAGAACATCAACCAGATGAGTCCCCTTTTCTATATGAACAAGTTAGGGTGGTTACGCCTAGACATCCCTGAAGATCAGGAAAGTGATTAAATTAGAGGAAGAGGTAGCAACAGACAAGATGGAATTCAACAAAGGATTATGAATACTGAATCTTTGTATAATTTTCTTTTTCTTAGTTGCTAGGGTATTAGAATAGCTAGAAGGAAATAATTGAAATGGTAGAACTGTAACCCATGGCATTCTTTGAAATTTGTCCTATAGCTACTTGTTGAATTGTAGTTTGAAAGCTATCACTTTCTTGTATATATGTTATATTTCACAATAAGGAAATAACTGAAACTATGGTAATGTAATTCATATCAACTTTGGAAATTTCATATATGTATATATAAAACTACTTGTTAAATCATACTTTGAAAGTTATTATTTTTTGTATATATGTTATATTTCACAATAAGGAAATAACTGAAACTGTGGAAATATAACCCATAATAATCTTTGAAATTTGTTCTCTAACTACTTGTTAAATTGCACTTGGAAAGTTATCACTTCTATGTATATGTGTTACATTCCACAATAAAAAAAATTTTTAAAAATGTTAACCAATAGCCAATGGTGTAGTTCTGCCCCTCCCAAAATGCTCTTTGCACATAGTGCACCATAGAAAAAAGTATAATGTGAGAGAATTGAGCTCAATCTTTCTAATGTTTTACGGGGTTGCATAGACACTTGCATCCAATGCTGGCTCTGAAAATCTGTCTTTTTAATGTCAACCTAATAACGCCCACTAAATTTTTCCAAACCACACTGCCCTTCAGCTGCATTGCTCTTTACTTGCCATTGTCTGAACAACCACAAAACAGCCACTTAATATGTCTGACCTTATTTATTCCCCCAAACCAAAGAGTCAGTATTATTATCCCATTTGTGAAAACTAGGCTTAGAGAGTTTAACTCATTTGCCCAAAGCCACAAAACTGTAGCAGAGTTATGATTTGAACACTCATATCTGCCTCCATAGCACATGTTCATATGTCCTGTGTTATTCTACTTCTGGCTCAATTGCACCTGGAAATTCCTTACATCCTTTAAAGTCTGTTCCAGTACAACATCTGTTTTAATGATATCTCCACCAAGATGCTTTCCTATAACTGCCCCTGTTAAGAATAAGTCACTCCTTCTCTATAATCCCACAACATGTTATCTTCACCTCCTTTTAACATTTAAATCATTTTACCTGATATTAGAAATCTTTGTGCACATGCCTCTCTCCTTCTATGCTCCCAGAGAGCAGCACCACAGCTTATTTATCTTTAAATAGCACCTCTCTCACAAAGTTCTAAAAATTAAACCTTATAAAATTTAAAGCATCTAGCACAGCACCTGAAATTTTGGTTTCATTCCCTCACTGAATCAGTTATACAATGATTCTTGGGACCATGCAACTCTTCATTTGGGGGAAAGGGTGAGAATTTCTTCACTTGTAGAAAGGACAGGTGTATCTTATTAAGTATAAATACAGAATTCTTTTGTTGTACAGGAGTGTGAATGTGTGTAGTGGGGTGCATATGGAAGCTGAGTAGATGAGTGGATGGACTCTGTCAGTTATTGACATATTGCCTCTCAGCTCCAAATTCATTTCTTTTGCCTGCTCTGTGAAAATGGATCTGGGCTCTTTAAATATTTTTCCCTTTGCCAGTGGCACAATTTAAGCTTTTGTCAGTAGGAGGTGCAGCAGAGAAATTGTAGACAGAAAGAGTTTTACTTCCTGCTGCTGATGTGCTTCCTCCGCAGGCTGCTGCACAACGCAGCTTTCCCTGGCACCCTAGAGGGCAGATTTCCAGCAAGCTCTAGAGGGCAGGGTTCCAATAGGTTCCATAAGGAGCACTTCCAACAAGTTCCAGAGGGCTAGTTTCTGGAAAGTTCCATAGGATGAATTTATAAAAAGTTCTGCCAGTGCAGAACTACACCAACTTGTCTCCCTTTCATGGTTGTGTCTTCTTGGCGGCTCTAAGTCCTAGGGGTGGTGGCTGTTCCTTGTAGCTGTTATTCTTGTATTCTTTAGAGTTCCATTTATTTCTTATTAACCAATCCCTCATTACTCCAATCCTTTGTTATACTTAATAATTCTTTATATTAAACTTTCCCTGTTCAAATTTCTATATGGTTTTTCTCATCACATTCGACCCAGACTGACATACTCATACTTTTGGGTTTCCTTCTGGCACCTAGTACTCAATACAGAGATGATGTTTGTTCATGGAACATAATTGAATATCCAACAGATGCTCAGCAATCTTCTTTAGTTTCATTTCTAGTCAATCCTATCCATTCATTTACCTAACCTGTCTTTTAAAAAAAAAAAGAAAATATGTATTTTTTAATAATCAAAAATATTTGAATAACATGGACTTTAAAGGAAATTCTGGACTTACAAGCAGAAATATAACATTTGCCAAATCTATTTGATATCATCCTTTCCACAAAACAGTAGAGAATAATTGTAACAGACATATAAAAATGAAGCCATTCATAAGATCTAACGCATAACTAAGCTAGTGGGTGTCAGAAAAAAAATGAGAATGAGAATAAACCCTTATCATTTCACTTGCTCAAGGCATCAGGGGAGTATTACTCTACAATGACAGTTTGCATTTGGTTTGGCATTTGCTAAAGAAAGAAAAAAAGAAATTAAAAATCTAGTATTGTAGTAAAAACCAAATATATTGTATGTAGAAGAGAAGGTTTTCCAGTACTGAACATAGTAACTAAGGAGTCAAATATTAAAATAACTGCAATGATTCTCTAAAGGAGATTGTTTTACAAAAGCTTGGAAGTAATAATTCATTTATATTTACCAATGAACAGTTACTATCACTCTATCTCAGCCTCTTGACAAAGGTTGATTCCAAAATTAGCTTTGCAGCATATTCATGATTGCCAATAGATGGAAACAGCCCAAATATCTATCAGCTGATGAGTGGATAAACCAACTATAGCATACACATCCAATGGAATATGATGCAGTTCTAAGAAGGAATGAAGTCCTGATGCTTGAAATGTGGATGAACTTTGAGGACATTATATTGAACAAAATAAGCCAGTAAAAAAAGAACAAATACTGTATGGTCTCACAAATTTGGACTATAATGAGCAAACTCTTAAGAGTTAAATCTGTGAGCATAGGTTATCAGAAGAGAGAAAGAGGGTAGAGATTGGGCAATCAATGCTTATGGAGTACAAAATGTTTAATACGGTTGATTGTACAAGTTTGTAAATGGAGAGTACAATACTGTGTGATGGTAGCACAATTCTGTAAGTGTAATTAGCAAAGCTGAGTGTGAGTATGGTTGAAAGAGGAAGGTTAGAGCCATGTTTGTCACCACTAGCTATCACTAGCACCAAAGCTAAAGGATAAAAACTGGGACTATATAATTTAGCAAAACCTAGAGTGGATGATGACGTTAATTAATTGTACAAATATCAGAGAGTTCTTACATGAACTACAACAAACGTCCATCACTATTACAAGGTGTTAATAATAGGGTTGTAAATGGGAAAAAATACAATTAATACAAACGAAGTGTTCCGGTTTGCTAATGCTGCCAGAAACGGACTGGCTTTCATAAAGGGGGTTTGTTTGGTTACAAAGTTATAGACTTAAGGTCATAAAAATGTCCAAGCTAGGGCATCAACAATAGGGTACCTTCACAGAAGAATGGTCAATGGTGTCTGGAACACCTCTGTTATCTGGGAAGGCACATGACTGGAATCCTCTTCCTTGCTCCCAGGTTGTGCTTCAACATGGCATTCTCCAAAATGTCTCTTAGCTGCAGTAGTGAGCTCCTTCTGTCTGAGCTCTTATAGGGCTCAGGCAAACTAATCAAGACCCACGCTGAATGGGTGGGGACACACTTCCATAGAATTAAAGGTATTACACACAGGTGGGTGGGTCATGTCTCCATGGAAACAATCTAATCCAAATATTCCAACCTAATCAACATTAATGCATCCGCCCCCACAAGATTGCATTGAAGAACATGGCATTTTAGGGGACATAATACATCCAAACCAGCACACTAAGGTCTATAATTAACAGTGACATTTTAATATTCTTTCATTAATTGTAACAAAGGCACTATACCAAAGCTAAATGTCAATAATAGGGGGATATAAAGGGCATGGGACTTTTTTTTTTCAGAAGAAATGAGAATATTCTCAAATTGACTGTGGGGGTAAATACATAACTATGTGATTAGGATGGATTGTTTAAATTAAAAAAATTAGCTTTGTTCTGACTCCTCTAAATATAGTCATTAAATAATGGGGTGTCATTAAAGTACTTACACATCTACATATGTACATAAATAGATACACAAATATACACCACTCATAAATATACAAATTTCAACCTGAGGTTCAATCTGCCTCTTAGCTGAGTAAGTGGGTTTTGTAATCAGAGAAAAACACTATTTTCTGTTAAAAGAAATATTAGGCAAATATCTCAACCAAAAAAGAAAAAAGTTAGGAAACTTATTTCCTCATTCAATAATTCTGAACACCTGGGAGACTTTATAAAATACTGAGTTCTGGGTTCCATTCCTTTAGGGATTCTTATATAGTTTGCCTGTGGGTATGTCCTGGGCATCAGGATTTAAAAAATCTCCTCAGGTGATTCTCTTGTGCAGCCAACATTGAGCCCTACTGCCTAAACTTCTGTTCTCCATTATCAAGACTTCCCATTATGTCCCACCACTCTTGTACACATCAACTCAAGGAGCTGAAGTTGGAGCCACTTCAGGCCTTTCCCTAAACTCCAGACTATAGTGGGGTTGACAATCTTCTTCCTAGCTATTACCAAATGGTAAAGCAATTTTGTCTCATACTTGGACAGATCAATGAACGAGTGACTAGTTTCTTTGAATTGGATGGTTTTAGTCCTGCAAAAACAATGAAAGAGATGAAAAATTTCAGTCTGCCCTCTGCATCTGTCCCAGTATCTCTCATCCCTCTGTAACTGAGAAATTAAGATTCAGCAAATAGCTATGATGACTGAATCATTATATAGATGCCTTTCTCTTACTTTCTAGTATTTTGTAGAATAGCCAAAAGAAAATACCTGAAATTGCCAAAACCCACTCAGTTGCAAATTGTAAAAACCTCATGAGACTGACCCTTCTTGTAACCCTTATCCTGTTTTCCAACAGTCTTATCATCACAGAGACAATCACCCAATGTTAATGAAGGAACTTGAGTCTGCCCAGAAGTGGCTGTATAATACAGTGTTTAAACTTGTTGTGGTAATGGTTACTCTAGCTTAGTTGTAGCTTAGCTTAGCTCCGCTCTTTTACATTTTTGAATGGTAGTTTATTTTTTACACTTTTTATTGTAACTGTAACAACTCCATCTCCCCTTGTTTGAATCCATAAAATCCCTGAACTCCTTAGACTCTGGAAGACAGATTTTTAGGCCCTTTGGCTGTATCTGTTGCAAGAAACTCATTCTCCTTTTGAAACTCAGTGTCATAGATTGGCTGTTATGTGTATTGGGCAGAGAACCGCACCTTTGTTCAATATCACCTCTAATTTTTGACCTCTGCCTTCTATTGGTTTATGTCATAAAATTCACTAAAAATTACAGTTGTTTTATTCATTGGTCTGTTAATTTGATTATGTGTTCTCTCTCACACTACAATGTAATCCATGAGAGTAAGAATTGCTTTCTTTCAATTCCTAATGTCTTAACATGTTGCTGAGCACAGAGTAGGCCCTTGCTAAGTGTATTTTGTTTGCACAAATGAGCAAATGATTAAATGAAAGAGTTGTAAAGCATAAGAAAATAAGTGGATACGGGATCTCTACAGAAGTGCAAGAGCTACTGATTTCCTTCTTGAGGTTGCAATCTTTAAATAGGAGTGTGCTGCAGTGACAGAAAGAGTTCTAGAGAAGACTCTGATATCTACTGCTTCTGCATCTGGGATAGACCTTATTTGTATACTAAGGGGCTGTGAGAACCAAGTTTTAGATATAATGTGTTTCCTTTTATGTAGAAATAATAAATGTACTCTTATTTAAGTGACAGTGGCTGGGCTATTACTTTTGCTTTAGGAAAATTCATGAGGAGGAAGTCAACCTTCTTGACTAGGAGCAAGACCTAGTCCCTCAGCATCTGACCCAAGCTGTAGGCTAACAGGTTCAGAGTTTCCAATAGACTCACCACTAGGATCAAACTCTGATGGCTATGGTGTAAAACTATTACAGACATTTTATTCTGGGGTTTTTAAATGACAAGAATTTCTACAAGTAGAGCTATTCTTGAATAACCAAAACCTAAGATATGGACAGAATTTTAAGGAAAACATATATTATCTGTCAGTGAGAGCTGTGGGTCTGTTTGTATGAGTGTGTGCTGGTGTGTAGTTGGATAAACACACAGACATATATACACATACACAGATACATATATACACACACACACACACACACCATGAACTACACACACATAAAAACATCAGGATCTGATGTATCTGCAATGTCTACATACATGTTTATTCCCATCACACTGTTAAAAAACAAATCAGAGTCAAGTTTGCAGATTACAGCATGTATTTGGGACACCAAATTTTGCTGCAGCAAGGAAGCCAGATCACTTGCAAAAACAGAAGCAGCTTCAGGCTCCTAGGGATGGCAAACAATTTTATGGAAATAAAAAGCAAGTTAACATGATTTCTATTGATTGGATGAAGGTTTTTCCTCTTAAAATGGTAGGTTTAAGGCAGGTGGACTTTACTTTGTCTTGTTCCAAATGTGATGAACTAGAGCCTGATTGACTATCTGGGTCAGCTCCCTTGGTGGGGATTTCAAATTTCAAGATATTAAGATATCAAGATACCAAAGAGGAAGTAGGTCACGGGTTGTTTTGTTTCTTTTTTCTTTTTTTTTTTTTTTTTCCTTTGGCTCAAAGGTCCATGGGGCTTTCTCTGTATAGTTTTATCAACATAAAGAGCAGTCACAATATTTGTTCAAGACTCTAATTATAGTCTCATTACAGTATCCTATAAGTCCCTTGAAGACTTATAAAGATGCTTTACCCAGAATATATTATAGCGAAATTATAATAAACCCTTCATTGTCAGACAATTGAGATGCATAAAATATCATTACATACCAATCACCATACCATAATTGCCAGGAAATAAATAAATATTTATCTATCTATCTATCTATCTATCTATCTATCTAGCTAGCTAGCTAGCTAATAATGTTCTGTTTAATCTTATTGTTACAAAGGAGAATTCACAAGAAAGAAAAATAGTTAAAATTTTCATAAAGATTATACATCATCTCTATTGTATTAGTTTGACTTTTGTTCATTATAATAGAATATACAAAATTAAATAAACCAGGTGTACTTTTCCTCCAAAGAAAATCTTATACTACTATGTCAATGATCCCTCACATTTGCAAATGGTATATGGAGTTAAATGACTTCCTAGAAGGAGTTATTACTCAACAAATATTTTCTAATAATGACAGAATATCTTTTTGGATAAAACATTATTCTATAAGAGGGGAAAATACAAAGTTTGATATTAGTGGTTAGGAAATTAAGGTTTATTCTCTTATAAACAATGGAACACAATTAAATGTATATGATAGCAATGGAATGAATATCTGGTGTAAATTTGTGCTTCAAGTTACTTAGAAACAGATGCTCTTGCAGAAAGTATATGCTACGTACTTCTGCAAATAACAATGTTGATTTGGAAAAATAATCTTAATAGCAGCATCCTTAGGAAATCTTATATATTGTACTATACCCATGGTTTTTATTCTTTATCTCATTATTTGAATGTTTGATATATAATATAACGTAAAATGTAGACTATATTCAAAATACAGCATGGAGTAACTAACTTGGCACAACTTTTCTACTTCATAATTGCCTACTCTACAATCTCTGTGATAACTTAATTTAGCAATTCTAGATGGTAACCAATGGTGGAACCCATCAGATAAGAAGTGTCTGTAGGACAGAGAGTAGTGATTTCATAGTCTGATGGCTGATTTCATTAGTGCAGACAGACAAACTATCCTCTAAAGATCCACAGAGACTGAGCCTCAAATATTGTGCATTAAAGTTTGTACAGAAAAATGATGTTAAAAATTTTCTTTTTTGAATAAGCTTAATAAGCCTATTGCTGACCCTGTTGACCAAAATATGTAAGATTCTGGCAAAATTCAATATAATTTCATGTAAGCATTTTATTTTCATTTCTTGTTTACTGCTAGTTTAGGCATCATATGGTAATCTGAACACTAAAATGCATTTTGTTAAGTCAATTTGATTTATGCCTTCATATACATACATTGGCTTGATATGGAAAACTTATGATTAAATCTCTATCTATTGGAGTGTTGGTGGTAGATTCAGAGCACTGTACATTCTTTAGTCATAATAAACAATAGAATATAATTCTGATGTCTGGTTGTTTGCTTATCTTTCTAAGATACCCTGTTATTTTTGAAAAGAGATAAGGCACAATAAATCAAGGAAAATAGGGTCATAATAACATTTTGCATGAAGAAAATTAATCAATCAATCATAGGAATAAGAGTTTTCATAGCACCTGTTACGCTATCCTGTCAACCCCAGAGGGCAGGTGTGGGTTATTACTATAATCTCCTTTCTGGTTCTTTATCAAAAATGGTACCAATAAGTGTCAATCAAAAGAATATTTCTTCTTGTGTATTAATGCTCACTACTCAGAGTAAACACTATTAATATTCATTGCAGCAGAACTTTCATTGTTTTCACAGTCAGAGATCATTTGAAAATGATTTATTATGACTGATAATAAAGAAACCAGTAGTTCTAAAGGCATTTATCAGTTCAACAAAAATGCCTCCATTTTGAAATCATAAGGGTGTAAGACTACATGCTCTGATTTTTGATTGTTTATATTTTTCATTTGTTTGTTTGCTTTTATGGAGAAATACAAAATGATAGCCCATTTCAGATACTGTAGAGTCTCATTCTACTAGAGATTTGAAAAAGTATTAAGCACAAATATTCATTTTAAAAATACAGAAATGAAGAGCCCAAAACTGAAAATCTAGGGACAAATCAATAAAACTTTGGAGGCCAAATGATCTCACAGAAAATAAAGGGAAAAAAAATCACAGAGGAGGCCCAAGTTCTAAAGGTTTTAAGTAAAGAATTTTTGAATTAGACTCAAATGGAAGTATCACATAGTGATGCCAGACAGAAGCCATTTGTTGGTTCAGACAGGAAATTTTCAGTGCATGACTTTCTCTTCCCCAGGATGTGTGACTCTCATTTTCCCATTTTCACACCATTAAGTGTTATACGGTTCCTGATTACTACTATGATTCACTTTTGGACCTCTCAGCTTTTCTTCTTTTAAAACTTCCCATTCTGCTATATGTCATATTTTACTTGCAATTTAAGACAAGATAATTTCATCTTAATTTCAAGTATCTGTTTCATGTTAATGTAACTGCTGTAATTTTACTGATTTTTAAAAACCACACTATTTCCATATTCATCTGAATTTTCTTAACTGATGATATACTTTAATTAATGCAAATGTTCTTTCAAAGTAATATCAGAATAAAATATGATTGTCTGTAGTTCATCATATAAAGTTTAATTAGATTGCCACAAAGTAATATTGCCATAAATCTCAACTGATTATCTTTGAAATAGGTGACTCCCCCTTAAAAAATAATAATAATGAAAATTCAGTTTAAAATAGTTTTCAGTTTCAGATGTTTTGTAAGATGTCAGTCCTGACATCAGTTTTACAGATGAATTAGATCAGGAAGCTATGTAACTTCAGTACCACTCTTTATACAAGTGGTGGGGTAGTATGTAAACCACTCTGTGCTGAAGTGACTTCTGCCCAAACTACTGACATGTAAGGTAGATTACTTAGAATGATAGGCTTTTCTACCTGGTGCAATGTTCTCTCCACCTGGGTTATAGTAATGATGAACCTAAAGTCATAATTCTTAAAGGAACTAGGGAAGCCTTGTGTTTTAGTCTGCTAAGCTGCTGAAATGCAATATAACAAAAATGAGCTGACTTTTAACAATGGGCATTTATTAGTTTACAAACTTACAGTTCTGAGGCTGTGAAAATGTCCAAATCAACCATCATCAAGATGATATCTTCTTCCTGAAGACAAGCTGCTGACGGTCATGGACTCCTCTGTCAGATGGCAAGGTGCATGTTGGCATGCTCTGCTCTCTCCCTTCTCTTCCAGGTTTCTTTGCTTCTAGCTTCTGGCTTCAGAGGCTTCCTCTCTGTTTCCATTTGCTTCTGGCTTCTGGCTTCAGAGGCTTCCTCTCTGTTTCCATATCTCTTATAAAGGACTCCAGTAAGAGGATAAGACCCTCTCTGAACGAGGTGGGTCACATCTTAGCATAAGATCCTACTCACCAAAAGATCCTACTTAATAAAATGTGTCCACAGTCACTCAACTGGAGTAACCTTAAGAACTTATGTTTGTGGGGTCCATTCAGCTTCAAACCATAACACTTTGGAAAGCTGCTATCACTCACTTAGCTGTCTGTTCATCTCATACCAATAATCTAAAAATAGTTTTATTACTATATGCTCTAAAATATGTTTCCAAAACTGTATACCTCCTTAGACAATTTTAAGTTAACATATAAATTTTTTTTTAAGTTTAAATAGTTGCAAACAGAATTAGATCCCATTTTGTGGGGTCTAGAGTTTAAACAATTTTGTGACCTCATTAAGAAAAAGAATAAAAAATTACTAATACAAAATTAGGCATGAAAAAGAATATTTGAATAGAATAAGAAAACAAATCACAGCAAATTACAAATTTAAAGAGCTGACAAGTAACACAAATATCAAAATATCCAGACAAACAATGCAATAAGTTTTACTAATTTACAACCTGACACTCATCTACACTATTTTATACATCCCAGTGTTGTTGGCAGCATAATCTTTGATCAGGTCTTCAGACAACAATTTTGTAATATTTCCACAGAGAGAAATAAGGTAGTCAACCTCTTTCCCAGCAAGGTCGTTTGAAGTTTATTTTCTATTATTACATAAAATATGTGAATTTACAAAGATATATATTCTTGTTTAATTTTGGTATAGCATAGGTCTTGTCTTACACACCCAAGAAATCTGATATATTCTATTCTGTGTGATTCCCATAAAAAATAAAAGAAATTTTATGGTGCATTTCTAATTTTATGAACTGCATTATCAAATATATTCCCAATTGCAGAGAATTTCTATTTTAAATAGACATCAATAGGATGATTCTACTAACAATTGTATACATTCCATGATTTTAAGAATTCCCCTCAGACCAGCTTCTGACTCCACATAATTCAAACCCTGTTTCTCCTTCACAATCCATTATCTCCTGAGTTGGATGCCATTGGACATACTTAAATCACAGTATGACCTCTGGCCTTATAGCTTCATGTAAAGATAATGGGTGAGTTGTCACAGCAGCTGGTTAGAATATACATGGAAGACTGTTTACACTGTGACAGCAAGCAATAACAACTATACACAGAACTTACTTTGAATTATTTACATAAAAAAAACCCATATTAAATATATCACCAAATCAATTTCTCCTATGGATCCCAAAATTCCCAAGGTCACTTTAAAAACACATACTGAAAGAATGTCTGATGGAGGGGAAGTCTAATTGGAATGTGACAGTAGTATTAACCAATTCCAGCTAAAATAACTTCTTTTTGAAAATTTAACAAGAACATATGGCCTCATTAACAGAATGTTAAGGCCTCTCTCAGGCCCGAGGATAAGCAAATGAAGGGCCCTGAACTTAAACTTCATTTGTTCCACATTAAAATATGCCTCTATTTGTAAAAATTGTGATTTTTAGAATATTATACACATTGATCCTTTTAAATAGAAATTTAACACCTCTCTTTTAGATGCATCCAAAGGAATCTAAACATCATGATGATTCAGTAGCACTATCATTTATTTAAAAATGGATGAGCAAGCTTTTTTTAAAGAAACCACATTTATATTTTGTTTCTCTTTAAACCACCTTTTTTCCTTTTCCATTAGATAATTTTGTCCTAAGTAAATATATTCAACATTTGCTATTATTTTATGGAATGCTTTGTAATACTAATCATAAACAATAAAATTGCTGTTTTATACAAAAAACTTTATGTATTTAAGTTTTTATTTTTAATATTTTGTTACCACAAATTCTTTATATTAGTCTTTAATATTTAAGATTTCTTCTTGAATAAATAATAATTGCAATTATTTTTATACACTTGATCACAACAAACACATTACATATTCTTACAAATATTTTTCAAATTTTGTAAATGCATCTTTTAATGAGATACAAATTTGTCGTGTCTCAGTGAATGAAAATGACATCTTATTAAAAGGAGGCATTATTCAGTTGCCATTCTTTTCCTATTTTTCCTTTTTATAAATCTAAGCACTAGGGAATCTTCACAATGAAAGTAAAATAAGAGTAGGAGTTTGGTTATAGCGATGTTAATTGTTGAATTTTTTTTGTTATGTGCTTAATATCACTCAGTGAGATGTCTAATTATTTTATATGTTTCAACTCAATTGAGTTCTACCAGAATTTCATTAAGCATCTTAATTTGAAAGAGGATCTGTTTTTCAGTTATTCAAAGCTTGTACTTTTTTGGTGTCTGCTAAGTAAACCAAAAATAAAAGATGCTTTCTCAAGACTTTCAAATGATTATTATTTATTAATTTTACCAGTTATTCTATTACTTAAAGGCACTTTTTTATAGAGCTAAAATTATCAATACAATTCCCACAGAATTAGAAATGGCATATTTTAGGAATTTTAGTAAACCTTCTATTACAATAATTTAGGGATAAAAAAAGGTTAGGTCATTAAACCAAAACTGTTACCACTTGCCACTTCATTCCATAAAACACCTGATTTCAAGCATTCAAAATTATCACATTTCAGTTGCTATATGTTTCCCTTACAGAAATGCACACAAGACATATAAGAATAGAAAAGACATTAAACTGTACTGCTAATAACTTTGTGTACCTTCATTATAGGGGCCTTCTCAGATGTCCAATTTTATGCTTTATTCCATGCCCTTGATGTTTTTTGTACTCCAAGGTGTAAGATTTGAGATGGTTAAGCGTTGAGAGGAATGACCTTATTTTAAAAAAAAAAAGGAAAGAAAAAGAAAAATTGCAGTTATGAAAAGCTGGGTGGCAAAGAATTGGCATAAATCTAAATTACAATAATATTCTCAAGCAGAATGATTTTAAGGAAGAGCACATATCAAAATTACACTCCTCTTGCAAGTTCCTTCTCACTCATTTTGAATGCTTATATCATATATTCTTTCAACTGCTTATTTGGATGATAAGCTGAGTCATGTCTCTTCCAAATCTTCAAATCCAGACAAATTATTTGATTTTGGATAGCTAAATATATATGAATGAGTAAGTATTGGTCGTGCTAACTCATTATATCACTACTGGGGGTGGGGGTGGGGGATCCCAAAGTATAAGAGAATTATTTTAGTATTTATTTTCAATGATAATTGCAAAAATAAAGGTAAACATATGACCATTTGCTCAAAGAAAATACATACTAGAAGAATCCTTCTCAAACTTTAATTTGTATACAAATCACCTGAGTATGTTGGTAAGATTCAGATTGTGATTCCATAGGTCTGTGGTGGGACCTGAGATTCCACAATTCTTACAAGTACTCAGTTGATGCTGATGTGCCATTGGTCCCTGGAGCAATTACAGCTAGAAAGCAGGGCCCCAGATCATAAATATTTGCATAATGTATATCTACTGTATATGGTGCTGCTGCAAGGGGTTCTGGGTCCATGTACATAAGTATGTTTATTGTGAAATAAAGTGTCCTGTTACATGATTCCATGACACTATGCCATCTACCATTTGCAGAAGGAATAATTTAGACTTTTGAAGTTATAATCTAAGCTCTAACCAGAGAGGTAAAATGACTAAAAGATTTGTTTATTTACTACTTCTTCACCCAGACATAGATCCAACAATGTGTTTTCAGCCATCTTTATATCAAATTAATTTCACAATTTTTAAAAATGTTTTTAATGATTCTTGCAAGCTAGAGTATATAATGAAGCTAATTTTTGTAGGTTAGAAAAATGGTTATCAATCTTATCATGTTCCAACACCACCATTTTATATCAAATGTTAAAATATTCCCTTACCTATCATAAAAAAAAAATCCATGGATAATAAAGCTAGGCATAACAAAAATAAATATAAAACTCTAAAATAAAAAATAAAATGAAAGTAATTTATTTTAAAAATATGTATAATTTCAGCATATAAATGCTTGAGCATGATGGCACTAGAAGTTGTAGTGAAGTAGACAGCTATTTGCATCTCCAATAATGGAACAGTTACAATAGACTGATGAAATTCTATTGTATTATCAGATCAAATAAATGGACAAGCAGCATTGTTATTAAGATTTTCTGAAATGTATACAATTTTTGATTTCCCAAATAAACAAAAGTATGATTTTTACCATAATTTATATGTGAGTAGCATTTCTGGAAAACCCCTAAAACTATTTTTTTAGAAACAATTTAAAAAAACAATTTAAAAAAAAACAAGCAGCTTATATACTAGTCATTTTTGTTAAATATAAAACACCATTGGGGTCTTGGTGCACAATATTTATAAACAGATTGATTTACCTACTGGAATGTAAGAGTGACATTTGAAAGTATATTCAATTCAGGACTATTCTTTCTTGTAAATTAAAAGATCTTGAGCATCTCTGTCTCTAAATAACAAATATCAGTCTTGCCTGCCATTTTTATAACAACCAAAAAAAAAAAAACAAGAAAGCCCCACCATTTTCTGAGGCAGTCCTTGGGAGAGGTACTACCCTACTGAGAATCACTGGATTAGAATAATATTTTTATATGAATTACAATGAGACTGCAAACACATGGCTGTATATGATATTTTAGTTTTTCATTACCTCTTCTTTCCCTCACCCAGCAATGTGGTTTCAACATTGAATTGTGTTTGCTTCATAAACAAAACTACTACAAATTTAGCAGCTTAAAATGATGCAAATTTGTTAGTTCACTGCTCTGTAGGCCAGAAGTCCAGCAGGGCATGTGTGGGTTGTCTGCTCAGGATCTTATAAGGCTGAATTCAAGGTGCTTGCCAGTTATGTTCTCATCTGGAGGCATGACTAAAGAAGAATTCACTTCCAAGCCCAGATTCTTGAAGTTATAGGACTCAAGTCCCTGTCAGCCAGGGGCCACTCTGGGTTCCTAAAGGTGGCCTGCCTACCCCCCATCTGCAAAACCATTAACACATTGAATTCTTTTGATTCTTCTAAACCCTAGCTTCCCTTCTGAGATCAGCTGGAGAAAATGCTCTGCTTTTAAAGGGCTCACATGATTAGGCCAGACCCACCCAGATAATCAACTCCAGATACAACATAACCTAATCATGGGCATCATTAGGTTGTTGGATATCTTAGAATCCTGCATATCCCCTACATCTATGATTCCACAAAACTGTGTTCATTAATGTCATCAAAGACCTTTCTATTTCCAGATTCAAAGCTCCCTTTCTTGAAAACAATTTTGCGTAGCAAACTTTACATCATCCTTATTAATGAATTAAATTTCCTCTTTTAACTTCTATAGCATCTCTTTTGATTCTTCTAATTTCATTTCAGTCTCAGTCTCTTTCACTGGAACTTCATTCTCCACCTGCCTATTTCATAAGATTTTTCCAGTAAGTTGAGTGTCCCTCTCCCTTTCCCTCACATTCATTTCCATGTCTTTGATACTTAGATTTGACAATTCTTAATGATATACCTCCCTTTCCAGTGATAACTCAACATCTCAACCTCAGGTCCACTGTTACCTCACACTTAGCACAACCAAAACTGAACCCCTTTACTCCTTGGAAACTGAACTATATTACTGCTGAAGATCCAGTAAAATACAGTTTAAGAGCTGAGACTCTGAAGCTGTATTTTCTGGGATCCTACCCTGGCTTTGCCTGCTTCTTCTTGTGTTATCTTGAACAAATTATTTAACCTGTTTCCATCTCAGTTTCCTGTACTAAAATGGGAATTAAAATTTAGTTTTATTAGAGCGCCAAGCCTGATTCTGCCTCACCCTCCAAAGGCAATCTTTAATCAAGTGTTGCCAATACTATAAATAAAAAAAAAAAATTCCTAAAAACATTCACTCCACTCTTATTAATACTTCCCCAAATAGGTCTCCATATTCTGTTGTGCTATTGGGTCAAAAGCATTCCTAAAATGTTCTTATATCTTTGTATGTTGTAAAGATCGTTCGCTGTTTGCTTGATACACAAATGAGGTCATCCTGTTTCTCCATTTACAACTGTTCATAGATCATTATTACCTACAGAAGTTGTTACATTTTGTAAGATCCCATTATGCGACAAAAACAAAATTTGCCAAATTTAAATCACGAGATTTTACAACACTTCTGAGTTTCCCTCTCTTCCAAGAAGTAGAGATCTGTCAACATGAAATTCAAAATTTCATGATCCAGAAGAATTGAATGGTTGCAGCTCCCCTTGTTGTGGTATGTACTCTCAACTTTGACAAAGTCCCCCTTGAGCCCACTTTCTGCTTTGGGGTTAGCTAACTGCCCATGGAGGCATTACAGTTTTGACTCCAAACTACAAGAAAAATACAAAGATATAACATCAATAATTTTACGATTAGGCAATGATCACCTTTCTAATCCCATTGTCTGCCATTTCTCACTACCTCCAAAACACAAACCCACCATTTGTACTGGATTTTATTCCCTGGAGGATGGTGTTTTAAAGCCGCATGTGCCTTGGGTCTGTCAGTATTCTCTACCTGAATGAAATCTCTTTTCTCACCTGAATTCCTTTTTCCACCTACTAATTTTCTTAGGTTCTGCTTAAATGGAATCTACTATATGGAAACAAAATTCCCTCCTCTATGTGTCCATACACTTTGCATATTTCTATTTTATAGCACATATCATTATTTTATAATTATTTGTGTGGCTATCCATCTTTCTAGATAGACTATGATTTCACTCAGAAGAATATGATTTTTTTCCATATATAATCCAACCATAGTGTCTGAAATATGGTAGACTTAATAAATGTAGTGAATGACCTTGTAATTTTTAGAATAACAGCATAATTTTAGAGGCTTTAGAGGATGGAAATGAATGATCTATGTTCTTCCAGTGTTTGGGAGCTTGAAGAGTAATTAGTCAGAGATAATATCTGAAGTAGGTAAGAAATCCTTATAAATTCTACCTGCCTATATGCCCACAAATTGGAAATTGAATTACCAAATTTTTTTAATACAAATAAACACAAGGAGGAGAGATTTGTAAATGACATTTAATAATTCTAATTGGGTCTTTAGGTTGTTTTGCTTTGTTTGAGCAAATAAAAGTTGCTGAAAGTTGAATAGTAGCAGAAAAAAAAGAAAAAAAGAAAAGACTAACATTCTCTACTTGTGAATTCTAGGGAAGGGTTTAGGAAAAATTGCTAAGGTGAAGAATAAAGTTACGGTGAGGACAATTGAGATGCCTGGTTTCTGTTCCTTTCTGTCTCCCACATCTTGAATGCATTAGGCAACAAATAGAGATTTATCATTGATTTATTTGATGTTTTGAAAGAGATTTAGAAGAATTTTAAATGCACATACTCTTGAATGATTTTTTTTTTTTTTTAATTTATACCTTCTGGAATTGAATCTTTAAAATTACCAGCTTATTTGTTATCTCTGAAGGCAAGTCCATTTTATATGAAAGCACTTTGCAACTCAATTATAAATATTAACTTTTCTGTAAAAAATGTATTAAGAAAGTTTTCTGGGTCTTTTATGTTGAAAAGAACCCTGCAGTGGAAAGTGGCAATTCCAACTATTTGTTCTTAAAATATGCCTCAAAATAATAGTGTAAAAGCTTTTCAGAACTCATAAAAACTATGATCTCAAATTTAGATAATATTTCAAAGGATGACCATACTAAAAGCATATTTTAATTACTCACAATATATCTCAAAAAAATTAAAAATTTTATTGTGTGAACTGTACAACATCCTTAAAAAGGAGTAAGTCTTTAATTCCAGGTCACATGTTGCACAGCACCAAAAGATTAAGCAACACTCTCTTTTTCTGTAGTCCATGGTATTTCTGAGAATGATTTTAAACATTATCTACTCTTTTGTTACCAATTTTAATTTTGATAAAAGAAAATAACACAAACCTAGACAACCTAAATATATAACATAAAAGCAGTTTCATTCAGCTTGACTGACAATGAAGTAAGTCAAAACATGTTTGGATAGTTGTTCTAACAATAAAACATTGTCAGTCATTTGTTTCATAATTAGAATGATGGTACTTTAAGAAAAAATGGGAACTACTGTGTTATAAGCATATATACAGAGAAACTCGGACAATTTCAAATTTGGACTCTCCTGGAAAATGCATGGTTGTCATATCCACGGGAGTAATTTTAAGTGGTTAGTGTAACAAAAGGGAAACATAATTCATCATGAAATTTTAAAAATTCTAATTCTATGCTCTTGTTTTAGCAAATTAATTGCATGGTTTATGAAAATAAACCTATACACAAAATGGCTGATTTTAGGTTATTTATACCATGCTAATTCATATAACTAGCTTAGAAAATAAAAATCCTCTGCTCCTCATTGAGCTCTCCTCAATCCATTAAGATCTACCTGAAGGCTCATTGCCATTTGTTGTCTGTGCCCTTGGAATCTACCTCTCAGACTACCTCATGTAGTCACTACATTGTAGAGCTCCCAGACAGAACTTACATTCTGCCAGGGCCAAATTCATGAAATTCATGAAATATTTCTAACACCATAGATTAGTTCTGAGCCATTTTACAGCTTTGCAAAGTCTATACCATAGAGAATGCTCCCTTTCATTCCAACTCCATTTGCATTTTATTTGTGCGTCAAAGAAGGAACAATCTAAACTGATTAGAATCTGCAGACACTGTGCATAATGAAAAATTAATTGCATCAATCTTTTCACTGTAGCAGTCTTAACAACTCATTTTCAACTGGTCACTTTTCCACCTGCTCACCAGGGCTCAGGCAGCTGAGGCAAGCATATCTCTGACATTTACAGAATACCAATGAAGCTAAGGTCACCAGTACATCACGCAAGTGGGAGCTGAGGATTCTGAAAGAGATGTAAGCTGTTTGGATGAGCTAGAAATATTATGTGACAGTGGAGGACAAATACATGCTATGACAACTCATCTAGGCACTGTTTGAATTAACAGACTGGAGAAGAGAGGAGAAATTCTAAAGCACCAACAGCAAGGGTCAGCATAGTATTCCCTCATTGGAAGGTTAGCAGACTGTGTTGCTGACAATGGTGGTAAATCAACAATTGCATGTGCTAATATCCTTGTAGGCAATTTGATATGGCAGGTGGGGATTGCAGTCCAGTGCATATGCATCAAATGGTGGTTTCGCTTTTGAAATAGGGTTGTAATTCACTGTAATTCACTGTACTTTGTAAAATAGATATTCCAGTGTTGTTCTTTGACAATATGCTTCACATTCTTACAGATACAAAATATACATCAAATCCCTCCTCAGAAAGTGTATAAGGTTTTATTTTTTAAGCAGACCCCTTACATGTACAGGTTTGCAATAATTTTCCAGCAAGTTTCTTACAATTTTCTAGGTATTAATACCAAAATAAACACAAGAGTTTTCTTGGTTTTATAATTCAAATAAAGGCATAGCAAACAAACAAGGAAATTCAAGGCAACAACCGAATTTAGGTTAATTCCAGATGTCCGCTACAGTTTTATAGGACCATGGTATTCAAAAAAAGATTCACAGAACAATTACACAGAGAGCTAATTGTAAATGAAGAATCTAAAGGCCAACCTCAGATTTACTGAATTACATTTGCATTTCAACAACATTCCCAGGTGCGCTAAAGCAGGGCCTCTCAAACTTAATGTGATAACACATAACTGGAGGGCCTGCTAAAACCCAGATTGCTAGGCCCACCTCTAGAATTCTGCTTCAGTAGGTCTTGGGTGGGGGTCAAGAATTTGCATATTTTACAAGCTTTCACAGGACTGTGATTACTGGTCTATGGACATCCTGTGGGTAGCACTGCCTTAGGAAAAGTTTCGAATAAAAATAAATAAATGAAGGTCTCACTTTGGTTTTTTGCCTTTGCTGTACAAGCTATGCCACAGCAATGAAATTTCACTGGTCAGAAGAGTCATAGAAATAAAAGAAATAGACCCTCCTTTTCCAGAAGTCTTTAGAGTAGCAGTGGGTATCTACCTAATGTGAAAAAACACCAGCAAAGGAATTTTAGATTTACAGACAAATTTCCAGATCTTAATTTTTGTCCTCACACTAAAAAGGGGAGGAAACATCTTTCCTCTCAAATTGTGGGACAATGGAAGGAAATCTCAGTGAAAGGGACTTACCACTATAAGCTCGAATGGTTTTCAAAGCTTTTGAGAAGATGGGATCCAGGTCTACAAAAGGGATGGCTTTAACTTTGGTGGAGGAAATTTTCATTTTAAGACAGGAGAAATTAGACATAAAAGGTTGACCTAAAGAACTATATTATTTTGAGAAAAATGTCCTTTCACATGGTAGAGTTTCATCTCAGCAGAAGAAAAGAGAAATGTGTGTTATTTAAAAAATACAAAGATTGGTAGAATTAGCTCTACCTGAACATTTATCTGACAGTACAGAAGACACTATGTAATGTTTAAAGAATCATTATTCAGAAAAGTAACATTTATAATTGCTCAATTTACAACTGATTTTGTGTCTCTGGGATATTTCAGCTCTCTTTCATACTTTTTCCTGAGACTTTTTCTGATCTTTAGACAAAATCAGTTTTATTCCAAAGACAAATCCACTGTATATGAATAATTCATATTGTGTGTGAAAAGAATTAACTCCCTCTACTAAATGCAAGTCTTTCAAGGTACTCTTTGTTTATATAGTCATCTTAATTGTAATTGCTAGTGTTTACAGTGACTCCAGCATTCCCTGCGCTATTTACAGGAATGAGTGCTACAATATTCATTATGATATAGAACACTTAATTTCAGGGCCAGAAAACTGAATTTTACTCATATATTATTTATCAATTATTGATATGCTATCAGAACATATATATATCTAACAGGCTACAATCAAGATTTTACATTCTTTAACATTTTTCATTTGCATGCTGTTAAAGCAAAATTTCCAAAATGGTAAATCATGGTGTTAATACCAATAAAGATTTTTTTTAGCTCATTAATTAGTGAGGAAAACAAGAGATTAAAGCAAGTTCAAAGGATAATTTATAAGATGCACATATATAGGGACAATTAGGAATGCTAATATGAATTTTCTAACAGATACATACCTAGTTCATAACCCATAGGTCAATAAAATATAATATTTGGATTCATCTTTTCACAAGGCTAAAATAATTTGCATCCCCTAATGGACAAGATTCATTTTCAATTTTAAGGACAAGCATCTTTTGCATACCAATAAGTCATAGTGTTATAAAATAGCCTAGACAAAACAATAAAAAATGCACATCCTATACAGAATCAGATAACCATAGAGAGGTTCCTAGACAACTTCCAGTATAACATTGACAAGACACCAGTAACCTCATTTGCTCATTTCAAAGTCTTTCACAATGTTTCCCAAAACTGCTAAAAGGAATAAAAATTCACTATTTTTTTCTAAATGATCAATTTTCACCAGCAACTGTAGACTCAAAAACTACATGGAAGCTGGAGGTGGGGCAAGATGGCAGAGTGGTGAGGCGCAGAATTTCGTCTCTCCCCTAGAGCAGCTGGCAATTACCCAAGAACTATATGAAACAGTGTTTTTGGGGTCTCCAGTAACCAGTCACACATTGGACACAAGTTTGGAATTGGAAGAAAAGCTGAGATCGCAGCGAACATTGTAAGTTCCCCGGACCAGGGGTCTGGCGCCCCTCCCCACCCAGACCTCACAGACTCTCTTGCTGCCAGCTCCCTGAAAGGGGGGGAAAAAAAAACCAAAAAACAGCAATCTGCTGAGGGCAAGAAGGAAGGCTCAACCCATCCTCAACTGCAGAATTAATTAACAAATTAATTAACTAACTTTGGGAGCTGGGGTGCTAAAGAAGGGCTGGGCTCCGAGAAGTGGGGGCACATAAAACCGGGCACCCATTCCCAGACTCCAAAAAAGTCATTTTTTTTCCCCTACATTTTGTCCCTTCTGGCTTCTCACTGATCCCTTATCTTTTTGCATTTCAATAGCCCCTGGCAGGGGTGGAACTGAAGCGGTTGGAGAGTAATTATCAGACAATAGCCCAAAGCATATCTTTAAATGCTCTATTCTGACACTGACAAAACTTCCAGGATGGGGAAAGACTTTTAAAAGAGACTCTTGTTTTTTTTTTCCTTTTTTCTTTTTCTTGACTTCTTTTCTATTTTTTTTTTTTTTTTAAATCTGAAAGTAATATATGTGGTTATTTTCCATGGGAAGGCCCAGGTTGGGGGACTGGGCTGGGCTTGGGGGAGACAGAGTACCCACAGTGTCTTTGAATTCTGTATTCACTACTGAAGGCCTCCACCCCCGTCTTTAATTAGCAACTCAGGCTGACCAAGGAATCTACCTGGAGAGGCCCCAAAGAGGAGAGGGGAGAAGGGAATAGTGACCCTGAGAGACAACTGGAGTTCTGAGGATTGGGAGAGTGGAGGGAGGTCCAGCTCAACTGGCAGTCCTCCTTCTGGGAATTCAGACCCCAGGGGCTGGAATTCAGATTCCGGCTTCAGTCAGCCACGCCCCTGACAGGATCAGAGTCACCAGGAGAACTAAAGTCTAAATACCTCCTTACACTGGTGGGGGAGCTGTGGGCTGGCCAGTGCCACCTGCTGGACAGGAGAGGAAAAGCACCAATTCTAAAGGCCTCATAGGAGGGTCTCATTCTCAGGAAAACTCCATACCCTCTCAATGAGACCTGGGCCTCACTAGACTGGGAAAATCTGACTAGGGTCGACCATATCTGAGGAGACCCACTCACAAAAAGGTTACATAGAGGCAGAGCAAGAAACAGAAAAAACAAGAGGGGAAAAAATCTGATCAACTAAAAAGAACCTAAGTTAGAGGTCTAGAATAAGTTGAACTGAATAACAGAGGCCAGAGAACAAAGCCAACCAACAAGAAAACCACTAGGTAAAAGACAGAAAATAAGCTCCAAAATAAACTAATCAAGAAAATCAGATGCCTAGACAACTTAAGATAACAAGCCATACCAGGAAACATGAAAACATGGACCAGCCAAAGGAACAAACTAATAGCTCAGCTGAGACACAGGAGTGGAGGCAACTAATGCTAAATAAATTTGATGAAATGAAGGAAGATATAGCAAAAGAACTGAAGGATATAAAGAAGACACTGGCTGACCATAAAGAAGAATTCATAAACTTAAAAAATCAAATGGCAGAACTCATGGGAATGAAGGCCACAATGGAGGAGATGAAAAACGCAATGGAGGGACATAACAGTAGATTTGAACAGGCAGAAGAAAGGATCAGTGAACT
Organism: Choloepus didactylus; assembly: GCF_015220235.1. Lineage (NCBI taxonomy): Eukaryota > Metazoa > Chordata > Mammalia > Pilosa > Megalonychidae > Choloepus > Choloepus didactylus. The sequence continues at coordinate 67,851,992 of NC_051309.1, forward strand.
GGAAGACAGGTCATTCGAATTCATACACACAAAAGAACAGATGGTGAAAAAAATGGAAAAATATGAGCAGGGTCTTAGGGAGCTGAGTGACAACATGAAACGCACAAATATACGTGTTATGGGTATCCCAGAAGAAGAAAAGAGGGGAAAAGCGGCAGAAAGAGTAATAGAAGACATATTCACTGAAAATTTCCCAACTCTTATAAAAGACAGAAAATTAGAGATTCAAGAAGTACAACGTACCCCAAATAGAATAGATCTCAATAGACCTACGCCAAGACACTTACTGGTCAGATTGTCCAATGTCAAAGACAAAGAGAGGATTCTGAAAGCAGCAAGTGAAAAGCAATCCATCACATACAAGGCAAGGTCAATAAGACAATGTACAGATTTCTCTGCAGAAACCATGGAAGCAAGAAGACAGTGGCATGATATATTTAAGATACTGAAAAAGAAAAACTGCCAACCAAGAATTCTATAGCCAGCAAAACTTTCCTTCAAAAATGAGGGAGAGATTAAAACATTTTCAGACAAACAGACACTGAGAGAGTTTGTGAATAAGAGACAGGCACTACAAGAAATACTAAAGGGAGTGCTACAGGCTGATAGGAGAAGACAGGAGAGAGAGAGTTGGAGAAGAGTGCAGAAATGAAGATTATCAGGAAAGGTAAAAGGAGAGGAAAAAATAAGATATGACATATAAATTCCAAAAAACAAAATGGTAGTAGAAAGTACTGCCCTTACAGTAATAACACTAAATGTAAATGGATTAAACTCCCCCAAAAAAGACACAGACTGGCAGAATGGATTAAAAAACAGGACCTATCTATATGCTGTCTACAAGAAACTCACTTTAGACAGAAGGACAAACATAGACTGAAAGTGAAAGGTTGGAAAAAGATATTTCATGCAAACAGCAACCAGAAAAAAACAGGAGTAGCTATATTAATATCAGACAAGTTAGACTTCAAAAGCGAAACAATTAAAAGAGACAAAGAAGGACACTATATATTAATAAAAGGGTCAATTCATCAAGAAAACATAACAGTCATAAATATTTATGCACCAAGCCAGAATGCCCCAAAATTCATGAGGCAAACACTGCGATCACTGAAAGGAGAAATAGGTACCTCTACAATAATAGTTGGAGACTTCAATACACCACTCTCATCAATGGATAGAACATCTAGACAGAGGATCACTAAAGAAACAGAGATGCTGAATTGTATGATAAATGAATTAGCCTTGACAGACATTTATAGAACACTTTTTCCAACAACAGCAGGATACACTTTTTTCTCAAGTGCTCATGGAACATTCTCTAGGATAGACCACATGTTGGGTCACAAAACAAGTCTAAAGAAATTTAAAAATATTGATATTATACAAAAAACCTTCTCAGACCACAATGGAATGAAGTTGGAAATAAATAAAAGGCAGAAGGTCATAAAATTCACAAACATATGGAGGCTAAACAACACCCTCTTAGAAAACCAGTGGCTAAAGGAAGAAATTACAAGAGAAATTAGTAAATACCTCGAGGCAAATGACAACGAAAACACAACTTTTCAAAACTTATGGAATGCAGCAAAGGCAGTGATGAGAGGGAAATTTATTGCCCTAAATGCCTATATTAAAAGAGAAGAGAGAGCAAAAATTGAAGAGTTAACTGCTTACCTGGAGGAATAAGAGAAAGAACAGCAAACTAACCCCAAAGCAAGCGGAAGGGAAGAAATAACAAAGATTAGAGCAGAAATAAATGCAATTGAGAACAGGAAAACAATAGAGAGAATCAACAAAACCAGAAGTTGGTTCTTTGAGAAAATCAATAAAATCAATGGACCACTGGCTAGGCTAACAAAAAAAAAGAGAGAGCAGATGCAAATAAATGCAATCAGAAATGGGAAAGGAAATATAACTAACGACCCTGCAGAAATTAAGGAGATAATGAGAAGATACTATGAGCAACTATATGCTAATAAATTAGACAACTTAGATGAAATGGACAACTTCCTAGAAAAGCATGAGCAACCAACATTAACTCAAGAAGAAATAGATGACCTCAACAAACCAATCACAAGTAAAGAGATTGAGTCAGTCATCAAAAAGCTCCCAAAAAGGAAAAGCCCAGGACCAGATGGTTTCACATGTGAATTCTACCAAGCATTCAAGAATGAATTAGTACCAATCCTGCTCAATCTCTTCAAAAAAATTGAAGAAGAGGGAAAGCTACCTAACTCTTTCTATGAACCCATCATCACCCTAATACCAAAACCAGGCAAAGATACTACAAAAAAAGAAAATTATAGATCAATTTCTTTAATGAATATAGATGGAAAAATCCTCAACAACATACTTGCAAATTGAATCCAGCAGCACATTAAAAGAATTATACACCATGACCAGGCAGGATTTATTCCAGGTATGCAAGGCTGGTTCAACACAAGAAAATCAATTAATGTAATACACCACATCAATAAATCAAAGCAGAAGAGCCACATGATCATCTCAATTGATGCAGAAAAGGCATTTGACAAAATTCAACATCCTTTCCTGATGAAAACACTTCAAAGGATAGGAATAGAAGGGAACTTTTACAATATGATAAAGGCAATATATGAAAAACCCACAGCTAACATCACACTCAATGTGGAGAGACTGAAAGCTTTTCCTCTAAGATCAAGAACAAGACAGGGATGCCCACTATCACCATTGTTATTCAACATTGTGCTGGAAGTTCTAGCTAGAGCAATTAGGCAAGAAAAAGAAATAAAAGGCATCCAAATTGGAGAGGAAGAAGTAAAGCTTTCACTATTTGCAGATGACATGATTCTATATGTAGGAAATCCAGAAAAATCTACAGCAAAGCTACTAGAACTAGTCAATGAATACAGCAAAGTAGCAGGCTACAAGATCAACACGCAAAAATCTGTAGTGTTCCTATACACAAGTAATGTGCAACAAGAGGAGGAAATCAAGAAAAAAATCCCATTTACAATAGCGACCAAAAGAATCAAGTATTTAAGAATAAACTTAACCAAGGACACAAAAGACCTTTATATAGAAAACTATAAGAAACTGCTAAAAGAAATTGAATAAGACCTGAATAAATGGAAGAACATACCATGTTCATGGATTGGAAGACTAAATATAGTTATGATGGCAATTTTACCTAAACTGATTTACAGATTCAATGCAATACCAATTCAAATCCCAACAACCTACTTTACAGAAATAGAAAAACCAATAACTAAATTTATTTGGAAGGGTAAGGTGCCCCAAATAGCCAAAAATGTCTTGAGAAAGAGGAATGAAGTGGAAGGTCTCACACTACCTGACTTTGAAGCATATTACAAAGCTACAGTGCTCAAAACAGCATGGTACTGGCATAAGGACAGATATACTGATCAATGGAATCAAACTGAGTGTTCAGAAGTAGACCCTAACATCTATGGACAACTGATCTTTGATAAGGCAGTGAAGCCAAAGCAACTGGGAAAGAGCAGCCTGTTCAATAAATGGTGTTTGGAGAACTGGATATCCATTTCCAAAAGAATGAAAGAGGATGTCCATCTCACACCTTATACCAAAATTAACTCAAAGTGGATCAAAGACCTAAACATTAGCACCAAGACCATAAAACTCTTAGAAGAAAATGTAGGGCAATATCTTAAAGATCTTGTGAAAGGAGGTGGTTTCTTAGACCTCACACCCAAGGCACGAGCAACCAAAGAACAAATAGACAAATGGGATCTCCTCAAAATTAAACACTATTGTACATCAAAGGACTTTGTCAGAAAAGTAAAAAGGCAACCTACACAATGGGAGATGATATTTGGAAACCACATATCGGATAAGGGTTTAATATCCTGAATATATAAAGGAATCCTGCATCTCAATAACAGAAAGGCAAACAATCCAATTAAAAAATGGGCAAAAGACATGAACAGACATTTTTCTGAAGAGGAAATACAAATGGCTCAAAAGCATATGAAAAAATGATCAACTTCACTGGCTATTAAGGAAATGCAAATCAAAACCACAATGAGATATCATCTCACACCTACCAGAATGGCCATTATCCAAAAAACAGAAAATGACAAGTGCTGGAGAGGATGTGGAGAAAGAGGCAAACTTATTCTTTGTTGGTGGGAATGTAGAATGGTGCAACCACTCTGGAAGACAGTATGGAGGTCCCTCAGGAAGCTAAATATAGATCTGCCATATGACCCAGCTATTCCATTGCTGGGTATATACTCGGAGGAACTGTAACTTAAGACACAAACAGACATTTGTAAACCAATGTTTATTGCAGCATTATTCACAATTGCCAAGAGATGGAAACAGCCCAAATGCCCATCAAAGGACGAGTGGATAAACAAACTGTGGTATATACACATGATGGAATATTATGCAGCTGTAAGACAGAACAAAGACATGGATCATGTAATAATGTGGATGAACCTTGAGGACATTATGTTGAGTGAAGTTAGCCAGAAACAAAAGGACAGATTCTGTATGGTCTCACTAATATGAACAGACATTAATGAACAAACTTTGGGAGTTAAAAGCTGACAACACAGGTGACCAGGAGATAGAAAGAGGGCAGAGATCAGCCATTTGATGCTGAAGGACTACAGAATGTTTAGGATTGATTGCATAGATCCAGAAATAGGTAGCATAATACTGTGTGATGGTAGCATGGTATTGTAAGTACAGTGAACAAAGATGTCTGTGAGTAAAGCTGAAAGAGCTGGGATAGGAGAATGTATGACACCAGAGGTAAAGATAGATGATAAAGACTGGGACTGTATAACCTGGCAAAAACTGGAGTGGCCAATGACTGCTAATAAATATACAAATATAAAAATGTTTTTGCATGTGGGAAAGCAAATGAATGTCAACCATGTAGAAATTTGAAAAAGGGATAGTACTCAGGAAAAAACATAATCAAAGCCAACTGGAGTCTATGGTCAACAGTAACATTGTAATATACCTCCATTAAATGTAACAAAGGCAATATGTCAATGCTAAATGTATATGAGAGGGGGATATAGGGGAGTCATATGGGATTCTTGGTATTGGTGTTATTTGCTGTCCTTAGTAGTATATTGTATTGTATGACATGTTATTTTTCTTTTTATCATTTTTTCTTATTGCTAAAAGAAAAAAAAAATTTTCTTGTAGTAATCAGTATGTTCAAGTGCTGATTGTGGTGATAAATGTACAACTTTATGATGATACCATGAACAACTGATTGTACACTGTGGATAAATGTATGGTATGTGAACATAACTCTATAAAATTGTAGGAAAATATATATATAGGAGTAAAAGTGTTGGAGAAAACATGGTAAGAGGGATGATGCCTCACCAATATGGACTAACTACAATGTGTAAACTGAGAATTCAATCTTAGAACATAGCCTAACGTGGACATAATAATTGTAATAGTCCCTAGATTGTAAGCTCTTACAGCAGTTAACTCTATCCCTGAATTGTAAGGCCTATCTCTAAACTTTGAGATGTTGATCCCCTAGCTTATAACCTGATTGGTCTCTGGAACAATGTATATCTCTGAGACACATGAAACTCAGAGCTAGAGCTCAGCAGATATGAATGTCAGTATTAGTGCATACAGCCACTGTCAAAAAAAAAAAAAAAAAAAAAAAAAGTTGAAAAAGAGCCCAGACTTCAATTAGTGATATGAATGAAGGAGGTCTGGTTAAGACCAGGGCAAGCCAGGCCAAAGGATAAAGGTTGAAACTGATTGTGTTTTAAAACTTCAACTTTCATATGAGACCAAGGGAATAGATATCTGCGGTCGCGGTTACTGCTTCTAGGGGGAGGGGCGGCCGGTAGCTGAGCCCTCAGCTCTCGGGGCTGCTTAAAGGGTACCGGCGGCGGGGGCTCTTTCCCGGAGGCGAGGGCGAGGCGGAGGACTTGGCCGGGTCCTCGGCGGGAGGCGTGCAAGGTGAGGAGGGCGGCGATAAGGACAAGACACTCTTCATCCAGTAGGAGTATGCGCCAAAGAGATTTATTCAGGGGTGATTACAGGTTATATAGGCTGGTAAGAAGGGCAGGGCTGGAAAGGAGGTGAAGCAGCCTTAAATGGCAATACTGAAGGGAGAGGGGCTAGGATTGGTTCTGAGAGGACGCAGGAGCCGTTGCAGCGGGGCGGGGGTTGTTCTGGCCATGGTGCATGCGCGCTGGCGGTGGCAGAAGTGGCCTTGGCACCAGGGAGTGAGTGGGTAAGATAAGGAAGTGGGGAAAGGGCAGTTGGGAGAAAGGCGGTTTCCTCCGGCAAGCCTCCCCTGCCAGTGGCATTTTGGGTGAGGAAAAGGGAGCTGCCTTGACCTCGCTTCCCAGGCTCGGGGGGGCTGCAGAGGGCACTCACGCCCGTACCTACTACCCTCCCCAGGGGGTGATCAGGTCCCCTGGCCCAGGCCTGGCAAGCCGAGGTGCAAGCTCAGTCACCCGCAATTCCCCTTTCTTTTCCAATTAGAGGAAGAGGCTTTACCGGAGAGGCCCGCTAAGGGTGAGGGAAGGGGGAGGTCAGGGAAGGGAAAAAGGGGTTGACGGTGGCTCAGCGAGGCTGGAGCTCAGTGTTGGTGTGGTGCCCGGGCGCTTGACAATGGCTTCGCTGCAGCGGGCTGGGCGAAGGTGAGGGGTTTAAAGTTCAGGGGTTTAGAGAAGCTGGAACTCGAGGTGAGAGCGATGTTCAGGTGATTGAGAAGGGCCTCGCGGTTGGCGAGTTGACCGGTGGCGTTGAGGTCGCGGAGGGTTGGCTGTTATCTTGGAGTGGGGGGCGTCAGAGGTGGCGAGTCGCTGATACTGGATTTGCACGAACGAGGAAAAAATGGCATCCGTTTGTTTTCTTACAAGCTGGACAATTTTGCGGATGAGGCAGGGTCCTAAGATGAGAGCTAGGACAATTATTAGTAGGGGGCCAAGAAAAGGAAGGATGTATGGGAGAATGGGAGTGAAAAAACTGGACCAATAACTGGTGGCTTCACGATCTCTTTTACGCTTTTCCAGTCCTTCTCGGACCCTTTTCAGGCTGTCCTCGACGAGACCTGTGGAATTGGCATAAACACAGCACTCTTCTCCTAGGGCGGCGCAGAGGCCTCCTTCTTTGAGGAGGAGAAGGTCAAGACCTCGGCGGTTTTGGAGCACTACTTCAGAGAGGGAATTGACAGAATTTTTTAGATGGTAAATAGCGTTTTGTAAGTGATGAATGTCTTCGTCAACAGCCGCCCTGAGGTGAGTTAGGGCGGAGTCTTGACTGGCTAGTGCAGCGATTCCGGTGCCAGTGCCGGCAAGACCTAGGAGGGAGGCAATTGTGAGGACGGTGATGGGCTCTCGCTTTTGCAGAAGGGCAGGAGCTGCAGTTCTTTCCAGACGGAGGAAGAAGTCTTCTTCGCTGTGGTATAAGACCCTAGGGATAAGGACAATTAGGAGGCAAGTTTCTTTATATTCACTGATGATATTCGTGCTGAGACAGGGGGTAAGTCCTGTAGAGGAGCAGAGCCATTGGGAGGAGTTATGAGGAATGAGAAATTTTGCCGAGCTGCTGGGAGATGAGTAGCTGGCACAGGCAGTGAGGTCGGGAGAGTTACTGGAGCGAGGGCGGACGCACTTTCCCGTATAGGAGACTGAATGAAAGGTCAGGGGGACGGCAGAGGTATTCCAATTGCATTCCAAGGGGTTGTTTTCTGTGCTTTCTGAAAAGGAGAGGTTGGAGGCAACGGGCTCGTACAGTGAGGAAGAGGTGGAGAGGCAGAGCCAGCAGGATGAGGTAAAATTGGGGTTGGAGGAGTTTACTGAGGTAAAGGCGGCTTGGATGAGGCTGAGGAGGGGAGAGGAATAACGAGAAGGGGGCAGAGGAAGCTGGGGTGGTGGGGTTTGAGATGTAGTTGAAGTGCATTTAGCCGGAGCTAAGGTGCGGCTGGAGGGCTGTGGAAAAAGAGGGTTAATGACTTTATTGGGACCAATGTTAAAGGGCCTTTTTATAATAGTATTTTTCTTTGGTTGGTTTAAAGCCTCCTTTCTTATGAATATAAGGGTTCCCCGATCGAACCCCGATAGCCAAATTCGGAAGCCCCAAGTTTTACCCAAGAGCCAAGACGTATCGGCAGGGTTTTGTATGGTGAGCATTAGTCTTTTAGGACAAGGGTACCTGTTGAAATATCGATAGTCTGAATTTTGGCAAGTATACGGGATTACTGCGAGGTTTAGAAATTTGTCAGGGACAGAAGGTTTCCAGCCAGTGGCTAATGTTTCACACCCCCAGTACGGGCATTAATAGTTTGTTGGGGATTTGCAGTATGATTTTCCAGGATTTGAAGCTGGACACATATAATAATCCTGAATATTTAGGCTGCCTGGATAACTAGGAAGTTTTGGATTAGGAGGGACAAACAGATCAATGGCATAAAAGACGAAGGAGGGAGATCCTGCTGTGGTGTTGGAAAAAATTATTGTGGAGTCTTTCCAACGCGCAAGGGTCCACTTCCAAGGCTGGTGGGGATCGCCCTGGGTAGAAGAGGCAAGAACTAACATGACCATTAGAAGGGAGGTTATGCTTGGGTGAGGGTTGAGAGGGTGTATGACATGGTGTTTTGCCTGTTTATAGAGGCGTATAATTTTTTTAATTTCTCGCCGCTGCTGCGCTCTGCTCGGACTGGGGTTCAGGCCCAGGTGTACTGTTGTCATCTGGTGCACCAGGCTTCGGAGACGACGGTGTTCCCGTCTCGTTGAACGCGTGGTTGCTGGTGGCGGGCCGGATTGCCCTTCCTGGGATCCATATTGGTTGTGCTGCATCATCTGGGAAAACACAAGCAAACCCGCGCCCCTGGGCGAGAAGTGGGGAGGGACCTTTCCAGGTATTATTCTCCGGGTCCTTCCAGTAAACCATCGGGGCCTGGGTGGGCCTATACGAGGGCCCCCAATGTTTATGTAGGGGCGAAAGCCCTTCTTTATTGAATGTGAGTAGATTAAGGTGAATAAGGGCTGCTATGATAAGGTCCCCTGGAGTTGCCTGGGGGAGCATTGCCCTTTCTTTTTCAATTTGTGTTTTTAAGCGGCGATGGACTGCTTCCACAATGGCTTGCCCCTGTGGATTATAGGGGATGCCGAAATGATGGGTGATGTTATATAACTGAAGAAAGGCCGCAAAGGAGGCACTGCGATAGGCAGGCCCATTGTCCATTTTTAGGTCCCAGGGGACTCCCATGAAGAGAATTCCTTGTCTTAGGGCCTTGATACAGTGTTTGGCCGCTTCCCCGGCAAGGGGGACTGCATAACACATGGCCGAGAAGGTGTCAATTATTACATGCACATATTTGAGGCGTCCAAAGGACGGAACGTGAGTTACGTCCATTTGCCATCTAGAATTGGGTTTTAGGCCTCGTGGGTTGACTCCCTGAGGTTGCAGGGGGCCAAGCGGCGCAAAGGGCGCACAAGTTGCACAACTGCGGACAAGATGTTTACAGGTATCTAGGGGGAGGTCACATAGATGATGTAACGAGGTAGCCGAAAAGTGAAACCTGGAATGCAATAACTTGGCCTGATTAACAGCGTCCCCCGGAGGGGCTGCCGTGTGGGTTAGCATAGCTTGGGTATTTTGAGCTGAGACCGCTTGGTCTACTATACTGTTGCCATTAGCCAAGGGCCCCGGAAGGCCTGAGTGACTACGAATGTGGCTGACGAACCAAGGATCTTGTCTATGCTCTAAGATGCTTCTGAGGTTAGAAAGTGCTTTATCGATGGCCGAGTTCCCAGGGAAAAAGGTGGAAAATGCAAGGACTCGGCAGACCTGATACGTGTAGAGGCTGTCAGTGAAAATGTTTACTGGGTGGCTGCAGTGGGCGTTTAGTGCGTATGACACTGCCAGAATTTCCCCCACTTGGACCGAATGAAGGTTGACATAACTGAATAGGCGGGGTTCTGGATGGTCTTGCGAATAAGAGAGGAAGGCGAAACGGGTTTTGGAGGCGTCAGTAAAGACGGTATTGGCACCCGGGATGGGTGCAGAGGAGGGGAAAGGATGGAAGGGGCTGCGGAAGGGAAGCTTGGCGAGTCCCTGTAACAGCCGATGGCTAGGATAGTGGCAGCTGAATTCCCCATGAAATCCTTCTAAAAGGATTTGCATGTCCGGGTTGTCACGTATAAGCAGGCGGGTTTGGCCTGTGTCTAGGGGCCAAACAATTTTTTCTGGCGGCTCTCTGAATACATGAACAGCCAAGGTAACTAGATCTGAAGCTAGGCTGATCCAGAGCCACACTGCGGGGCAAATTTTTCTAAGTCGACTTTTAGCGGGATGTGCCCAAAGTAGAGGGCCTTCCTGCCACAGGCAGCCCATGGGTGTGCCGGGCGTAGGGAGGATGAGTGCTATAAGATTGCCCTCTTTAGTGCTGAACCTGTTAAGACAGCAGGCAGCGAGTGCCTTGTTAATTGTGGCAATGGCTTCTTTTGCCTCCTGGGTGAGCTTAATGCGCCGGGAGATTGCTAGCGGCGGGGCTTCAGGGACACTCAGCAGCATAAAGAGTGGTTGTAGTTGCGCTGTGGTGATCGGCAACGCAGAGCGGAGCCAATTGATTTGACCGCAGAGCTGTTGAAGCTCAGTGATAGTGACCCGGTCCGGTATGTCCAGCTGGGGAGCGGACGGAGCAATGGTTTTATCAATATTAAACCCTAAGAAGGCTAATGGTGGCACAATTTGAACTTTATCGAGTTGAATCGTAAGGCCGAGGTCAGCTAAATTAGTGGTAAGGTCTTTGAGGATTAGAGGAAGCGTCTCGGCGTCTTCAGAGGCCACTAAGATGTCATCCATGTAATGGATGAGCATGGCCTGCTTTCGCAGGGGGGCCACTGCGTGATTAACATACATCTGGCAGATGGCCGGACTGTTACGCATCCCTTGAGGGAGGACTTTCCATTGGTACCTATTAGCCGCGCCCGCGTGATTGGGGACGGGAACTGTAAAGGCAAAGCGCGGGCGGTCTCGCTCATGTAGCGGGATGGAAAAGAAACAGTCTTTGATGTCAATGGTGGCTACGTGATAGTGAGCCGGGATGGCTACCGGATGGGGAAGGCCAGGCTGTGGGGAACCCATGGGAAGAATATGCTTATTGATTTCCCGCAGATCATTGAGGAGCCTAAATTTCCCTGTGGTTTTTTTATGAATAACAAATACTGGCGAATTATTGGGACTAGTAGAAGGTTCTATGTGGCCAGCATTCAATTGTTCTTGTACGAGGGCTTGGAGTACTACCAATTTATGCGTGGGAAGGGGCCACTGCTCCACCCATATAGGTTCCTCAGTATCCCACTGCAGAGGAACGGGCGCTGGAGGTGTTAAACGAGCAGTGGCGCACATTATTGGGGGGGCTGCGTGGTAAGCACTGCCCCAGAGGCGGCGAGGATGTCACGGCCCCATAAAATTTGGTCTATGGTGTGTAGAAATAACGGGCGGAAGGTACCTGAGTGGCCTTCTCCATCCTCCCACTTAATGGGTCTTATGGCCTGAAGAGAAGTAGAGGTACCAGTGGCTCCCACTACCGAGGGACCATCAAGAACCATGCACATGGTGGCATATTGAGCGGGCATGCAAGAGATTTCTGCCCCTGAATCGAGCGTGCCTGTGTACCATTGCCCCTCTATTTTTAACTTACGAGTAGGTTTTTCTGGAGTGAGGGGGACTGTCCAGAGAAGCGTTTTATTGTTGGAGCATTGATTAGTTTTATTGGAACCGGCCGGCACGCTGCCTCTTAGGGGCGGGGCTGAGGCTTGCCCCGCTTGGAGTTTAAAGCCTGCTCAGTGCTTTGGTGTTGACTACCGCCAGGGCACCAGGGATAGCAGAATTTTTTTAAATCTTTCTCATTAAGGTCTCTGTGGCTGCTTTTGCAATCGCGCGCCCAGTGATAACCACGTTGGCAGCGCGGGCATGGAGTGGGAGGGGGGGCGCCCATTGCGTTGCATGGGAGGCGGGCGTTTGACCTCCGTATTGGGGCATTCCCTGGCAAAATGACCGCTTTGCCCGCATTTAAAGCAGCCGGTGGTGGCGGCTAAGGCGGCAGTGACGGCGCCAGAGACAGCCTGGGCTAGGGACGTGGCAGCTGGATCAAAGGTGCTGCAGGCGAGAACCCAGTCATCTATCCTTTTTTCCCGCAAGGGAAGAATGGCTTGCTTACAGGGGGGGTTAGCTCCTTCTAGAATGAGTTCGCGGGTGAGCGCTAACTGGGCTTGGGGGTCGGTAACTTTTCTAGCACAGGCCTCTTCAACCCTGGAAACGAAGGTGGCAAAAGGTTCGTTTGGCTCCTGGAGGAGCTTGGTAAATTTGTCAGGTCGACGGGCAGAGCAATTGGCAAACGCGCGTAAGGCGATGCCTCTGAGGACAGTCCAGAAGGTGGCAGGGACATTAATATAAGCAGACGCATTTAGAAATGCTCCCGTGCCAAAATAGGCTTCGGGGGGATGATAGACTCCAAGGGCTGCGTCTTGCTCACTTTGCTGAGCTGCTTCTGCCTGGAAGTGAGCACGCCAGTCAACAAACTGACCGGGGTTAAGAATGGAACGGGCAAGCGAGGCCCAGTCTTGGGGGATGCAATAGTCCATGCCGAGATCCTGCAGTATTTGGGAAGCGTATGGGCTACCTAACCCGTCCTCCCTGACGGCCCTGCGAAGCTGCTTGATAGTATCTGAGTCAATGGGATACCAGTCATACGGTTTCTGTGGGGTGGGGGCAAGGTTAAGAGGAAAGCAGCGAAAAGCACAAGAGAAAGGAGGACGCGCTTGAAGAGGACTTGGCGCGGGAGTGGGGGTAGGGGGAGCGTTGCCCCAAGGGTTGCCTTGAGGTGTAGAAGGCAGCCAGGGGTTGTTAGTCGGCAGGGTGGAAGGAGCGGCGGCAGCTGCCGGTAGCGGCTCCGAGGGGGAGCTCGCCGAAGGGGGAGGCGGGAGTGGGAGGCCCCAAGCGTCGCAAGATGGCGGCGCGGTGGGCGTGGCTAAGACACAAGATGGTGGATCAGCCCCGCCCTGTGAAAGGGCGGGGTTCAAGGCACAAGATGGCGGACTAACTCCGCCCTGTGAAAGGGCGGGGTAAAGCGTATGCGGTTTCCGGCCCAGCTTAGGGCTGATGTCATCGCTGGAGCATTTCCTCCCCTCGATGGAAAAAGAAGGAGGAAGTTCGCCATCTTGGCGTGGCGCAGTGTTATTTTGCTTTTTGGGAGTCACCTCGAGCGCGTTGTTAATCTGCTCGACTAAGGACTCCGTGTCCGAGTCATGATTTGAATTAGTATCGCTATCTGAATCTGTTGGCTGGGTTGATAGGGCCTCCTTGGATTTAATGGGGCCTCGATCAGGGGGGAGGGAGCCTTGAAGGCAGGAGCAGATGGTTATTAAGGTGGGGAGCAAGCCGGGAGGGAAGCGCTTGCTCTCATGTTCCATGGCGTTAGTGACTCGATCAATAAGATGATCATAAGTAACAGGGTCCCAAAGATGGCAAGTGGTGAGCCATGGGTTAAAGGGCAGCAGGAAGTCCCAGTATACTTGCAGCTGCCGAACAGACACTTTGTAGCGATGAGTGTCTAGGAGACCCGCTAGAGCACGAACTTGAGGTGCCTGGCACGTAGACAGACGATTACCCATAGCTGAGGGGGGAGGAGGGGGGGTTGTTTACCGAGCAGAGAGAATGAGATAAACTGTGGCCGCAAGGCCGAAGGAGACGGCGAGAGCGGAAAGCAGTGCCCTTTGGCAACGGGAGTAGTCGGGGGGGGGGGGCGGTTGCAAAGAGGCACACGGCGCCAAATGAGGAAACAAAGATACAAAGAACCACAGCAAAGTAATGGAGGGGAAGAGGGAGAGCGTTAGGAGGAATGGGGGTCATAGAAGTGCGCATACAAGAGGACGAAGAGAGCTCTCCTTGGCGCACACTCCCACCGGACGAAGAGAGCGTGGGGGAAGGGAGGAGCGGCTTCGGAGCAGTGAACCTCCCACGGCTCCGGAAGCGGCGAAGGAGAGGCGGCCCTTACCTTGCAGGCGAGGAAACGGGAAGCTGGAGAGGCGTCCGGGCGAGCGGGCGACCTGCCGAACTGTTGTGTGGAGACGTTCCTCACACGGGGCACCAGTTGCGGTCGCGGTTACTGCTTCTAGGGGGAGGGGCGGCCGGTAGCTGAGCCCTCAGCTCTCGGGGCTGCTTAAAGGGTACCGGCGGCGGGGGCTCTTTCCCGGAGGCGAGGGCGAGGCGGAGGACTTGGCCGGGTCCTCGGCGGGAGGCGTGCAAGGTGAGGAGGGCGGCGATAAGGACAAGACACTCTTCATCCAGTAGGAGTATGCGCCAAAGAGATTTATTCAGGGGTGATTACAGGTTATATAGGCTGGTAAGAAGGGCAGGGCTGGAAAGGAGGTGAAGCAGCCTTAAATGGCAATACTGAAGGGAGAGGGGCTAGGATTGGTTCTGAGAGGACGCAGGAGCCGTTGCAGCGGGGCGGGGGTTGTTCTGGCCATGGTGCATGCGCGCTGGCGGTGGCAGAAGTGGCCTTGGCACCAGGGAGTGAGTGGGTAAGATAAGGAAGTGGGGAAAGGGCAGTTGGGAGAAAGGCGGTTTCCTCTGTCAAGCCTCCCCTGCCAGTGGCATTTTGGGTGAGGAAAAGGGAGCTGCCTTGACCTCGCTTCCCAGGCTCGGGGGGGCTGCAGAGGGCACTCACGCCCGTACCTACTACCCTCCCCAGGGGGTGATCAGGTCCCCTGGCCCAGGCCTGGCAAGCCGAGGTACAAGCTCAGTCACCCGCAGATATCTATTTGGTACAGGATCTAAATTTTCTTAACGGTACAACTCTACAGTCGATTTATTCAAACACCACAATTGCATGGAACTTTGAATAGGAAGTGAGATACGGTAGGTTAGGATAGGCTGGAGTGAAATAGTGACACATCTTAGAGTAATTTGGGCAGATAATAAAAAATATTTTTACAGCCTCCCCCTCCCCAGCCCCGAGGATCTGGGGGAAGGTGCGGATGTGTTGGACATCCTCACCTGGACTGGTGTTGATGTTGTCACAAACATTGGTGGTTTGATGTGCTGAGCCCTCGAGCATGGAACTTGCCCTTATGAAGCTCATTACCACAAAGGAGAGTCTAAAGTTGTATGTAATGGTGCCTAAGAGTCTCCCCCTGAGTACCTCTTTGTTGCTCAGATGTGGCCCTCTCTCTCTCTAACTGAGCCATCTCGACAGGTGAACTCGCTGCCCTCCCCCCTACGTGGGACCCGACTCCCAGGGGTGTAAATCTCCCTGGCAACGCAGAGTATGACTCCCAGGGATGAATGTGGACCCGGCATCATGGGACTGAGAGTATCTTCTTGACCAAAAGGGGGATGCAAAATGAGACAAAATAGTTTCAGTGGCTGAGAGATTCCAAATGGAGTCGAGAGATCACTCTGGTGGACATTCTTATGCACTAGATAGATAACACCTCTTAGGCTTTAATGTATTGGAATAGCTAGAAGTAAATACCTGAAACTACCAAACTGCAACCCAGCAGTCTGGACTCCTGAAGACAATTATATAATGTAGATTACAAGGTGTGACAGTGTGATTGTGAAGACTTTGTGGATCACACCCCCTTTATCTAGTGTATGGATGAGTGGAGGAATGGGGATAAAAACTAAAGGACAAATGGGTTGCGATGGGGGGATGATTTGGGTGTTCTTTTTTCACTTTTATTTTTTATTCTTGTTCTGGTTCTTTCTGATGTAAGGAAAATGTTCAGGGATAGATTGTGGTGATGAAAGCATAACTATGTTATACTGTGGACAGTGGATTGTATATCATGGATGATTGTATGGTGTGTGAATGTATTTTGATAAAACTGAATTTAATAAAAAAAAATTGAAAGTCCTGGGGAAAAAAAAAAAACTACATGGAATAGAATCCAAAGAAAGAGAAAAAATGTTTTAAAAATAAACACTTTAGATTGGACTCTTGATTATAAGAATAAATTTTAATATCTAATTCTGCTACATTCATAGAGAGCTTTGCTATCAGAGTCAGTTTTCCTCTGGGGAAAGTACAGACTTTCCCTTTCTAGCCAGGAATTAAATTCCTGGATGATGCTTAAAATGTAGAAATAATGGATTTTTAGAAAAAGAATTTATCAAGTTTTGCTGAGCCTATAGGTGTTGCATAAATTCTTGAGAAAAATATTTTAAATATCCTTTTGCAAATGAAAAAATATACTGATATCATTTATTCCTTTTATTAGGTTCCAAACAGGGCTTTTTACTAATTTTAGCCTTTTCCCATTTGTTTTGGTTTTTGAAAGCTGCCTGTTTCAGCCCAGCGCTTGAAGAGATTGGGTCTACCAAAGAACATGGCAGGCAGGCATCAGACATGAGTTTATCAGGACTTAAGAACTGGAGAAGTTTCTTCCCTGTGGTGGCTGGTCAGAAAATGGAAATCATGCTCTGCAAGGGTGGGAGTATGAAGGGCTTATAAGGGTTTAGGACCAAGACATTCCACAGTGTGTGAGAATAGAGTTTCAGTAGATTCTCATGACATGGAGGTTGGGAGGTTTGTTATCAACAGTGATCAGAGAAGGGGAGTTTCAATTCTTTGTTTACTACACCATCCTTACATACTTTCTTTCCTGAGGACCCTCGATAACCCTTAACTTCTTTCCCGGTCACACAGGTTGCTACACGATGTGGGACTTCATTCCCCATCAGGGAGTGGGATCCTGGGCCCTGAAACACAATATACCAGTAATGGACTGGTTTTTAACAATGGGTATTCATTAGTTTACAAATGTACAGTTCTAAGGACATGAAAATATCCAAATTAAGGCATCAACAGGATGATACCTGGACACTGAAGACAGGCTGCTGGTATCCAGGTTTCCTCTGTCAGATAGCAAGGCACATGGCTGGCATCTGCTGCTCCTTCACTCCCAGGTCTTGTTGCTTTCAGCTTCTGATCCCAGTGGTCTCCTCTCTGAGTATCTGTAGGTCCTTTCTTAGCACCTTTGGGGCCTTTCTCTCCAAGCTCTCTGGGTGTTTCTGTCTCTGAGTTCTAATAGCATTTTTCTGTCTTTTATCCTCATAAAACAGTCCAGTAAAGGATTAAGAGCCGCCTTAAATTGGATGGGTCACATCTTAATTGAAACAATCTAATCAAAAGTTCCCACCCACAATAGGTCTGCACCCATGGGAATGGATTAAAAGAACATTTTCTTTTCTGGGGTACACAACAGCTTCAAACCAGCACACCATTAATTTCAGAAATAAACTGAAATGTTAATATATATCACAAAATAAAAAAAAAATCACTTATTTTGGTTAACTCAAGTTCTCAGTTTTTGTTCTTATTTGCTTGTTTTGTATTTGGGAGATAAGATTCCGTTCTCTTTTTCATTAGCACAGCTTTGCTATAGAACTCTGCTTAAGTATCTTTCTTTTCTGAGTGATCTGGTCTCCTTCGGTGAGTGAGTTGGGTTAGATGTGGACAGATGGAGTGTTTTTCTTGTTTGTATTATGTGACCTGGTGCACAGGTCATATGACACAGGTGAAGTCACTGTGTGATGATTATTGTCCAACAGTCCAACAACCCTGCTTGTCCAACATTGTGAGCCAGTGTCTCCTCTTTTTAATAAAGCAAAAAGGAAGAGTCACTTGGAGAGTTAGAAGTTCATGGAAAGCCCTTTCTCTTCCAAAGGAATAATAAGGATTGATTATAGATAAAAGAGTCTCCTCAGAAAATTCAGAATAGCCTTCCCTTGAAGTACTTTAATCTACTTGTTTAAAATAAGAATCTACATAAGTAGCATATGCAAATTTGTTTCCCTTTCTAAGGTGTATACACTTTATTTGAATATCGGATGGAGAAAGCCCTGGAAACTGAAGCAGACCTTTTTAAGTACATGCAGGGGGATCCAAAATGGCAGGTTAGGAGAAAGCATATGAGCATGAGTATCTTCAAAAAGGTTGTACTCATTCACTTATTCATAGACTTCATGGCATAGTATCTGGTGTGGTCTATGATGTGCTGTCTCCAGGAAACACAGAAGGGACAGAATTTGGAGCACAACCTTAGACAGAAAATAACACCTCTGGTAATAGGAAACCAGGTGGGGATGGATGCACCTACTTTTGTAAGTTTGCTAACAGAGAGCCTGGAGAATTCCCACTTGATATATTCTGTTTTCTCTGAAAGTGGGAAATATTCTTGTCTTAAACAAGAGGGATAGGAGTACCTTAGGAGTAAAAGGAGGGTGGCTATAGAAGTTCCTCCTTCCTCTCCCCAGCCCTGCTAGGGACATGGTTCCCTAGGTTCTAGGTTCTACTTTATATCACTACATATTCCCTCTATTTATCCTTCAAATGTCCACTTCCTAAAGATACTGCTTTGGGCCACTCAGAAATAGAAAAACACAAAGATGTCACAGTGCACACTAAAAATACTTGTAAAGCCATTCTTGACAGGTATGTGTCAAAAACTGGAGCAGTTATGATTTTATACTCATTAAGGATCCTTCTATGCTTCCCCCATATTTTATGATCATTCAGCCTTCTTCTATATATATAGTGTACAAGTAAATTAAAACAAAACAAAGCAAACACAAAACTACTTTGCCAAATAATTAGTGGGAGAGACACACAAAATTTTGATCCTTTTTCACTGTTGTCACTAAATAATAGTGACTTGACAGAAAGTCTTTTTAATATTACACAAGCTATTCCCCCACAAAATTTTGAAGTTGTGACCAAAGCCAAAATCTCAAGATTCACGTGTAAATAGAGCTTGTAAAAGTCCCTCTAATGATTTGATTTATCCCTCTTCTCTGTTCATAGTTGATTCTGATACAGCTCTTCTCCCCACCTTCTTTTTAAGAATCGTTGCTCTAAACAAAAAATATTTTGAAGGCTAATTAGGTTCATGCAGTTTGGTTTTAATATTAAGGAATTTAAAGGACACATGTATGTCCAGATCTTCTTTTGTTGTGTTACTGTTAATATTGTTAGTATACATAACTAGTTTCTTCAGAAATTTCATGAAGAACTTGAAAATGTATATGCCTTGCTCATTGTAATCATATAGTTTAGTTTATCAAAATACACGGTCACACATAGACATTAATGGTTGCAAAGGAACCACAAAATCTATTGACTAATGAATCCACTTTCTAAGTGTGTTATACACACTGCCTGTTTAATATGGAAATCTCTGATGAAAAACAAATGTACTTGATTGTACAAATTATGGATTATGTTATAATTACCACTTTTAAGCTACTAAGACTGTGGTTATCAATATTTTTAGAAGCAAAAAAATGTCTTAATTCACAGTGTTATACAGGTATTTTAAATAATGGGCTTAAGTCTATGCATCATATTTAAAGAACATTTTAGAAAATGATTGTTCCCAGCCAATGGTGATTAATGGTGAATGTCTAAAGACACGTGTTGAGAAATATTTCAAGAAACTAGCATCAGTAAGCCTATGAAAGAGAAAACTTGAATCCCATTCATGTGAGAGGAAGTAGACATACTTAGTACAGCTTCAAAATGCAAACTGTGCATGAAAATTAAGCGGAAACACTTTTCCTTAACCTCAGCATAATGAATGATGAATGGATGACTTTCCACAATTTGAATTTTCAGAAATAAATTGGGTCATTAAGCACTGCCACTTTTAAGTGGACAAGCATTACTGGTGATGAATCTGTTTTACCTGCCTAACTATTACCAATCCTCTAGACTCAATATGGGCATTACCATCTCCAAAAACTCTTACCTGATCCCCCAGTCTGTTTTAGATGCTCCTTCTAGGTGATTTGTCATTAATGGTATTTAATATCCTTTAATATATTATCTATTTACATGCACTCCCCACTAGCCCATAATTCATCAAATACAAACACTTAGCATAATAGTAGACATGAAGAAACGCTCCCTGACAGGATTCCTACATTGGAATCTCTAAAAGCATGTAAAGCAATTATTGAGTACTCCCAATGAGACTTCTCACGTGCCAGCTGGGAACAGCCTCTTCTCATTTCTTTCTTTTCTTCCCTTCCCTTTTCTTCTCTTCTGAATTTCATATGGTCTTTGTTGATCAATCTGTTGACCTTGATGTTGATCTTGTTGACTGATCTCACATGGCACCATCTCTCAGTGATGACTCTGATAAAGAGATTGGCCCATACAATAAGAGAAGAAAGTTATAGTCTCCACAAATCCAATGCTATAGTCCCAGCAAAGTGATAGATCTTTAATATGTTATTGAATAAACACTGGTCCCTTTCAAAGGTCTACAGCTCTTTGAATAGCTTTTTGAAATATTCTAACCTTTACCAGACAACTCTAACATCCTTCTTCACATCCATTATAAAATAAGCCTCAAACAAATATTTAGGAGGTATGCATCATATATGAAAGCCTACAGAATTTAGAGGAGGCAGGATGGAATGTGCAAATCATACAGTTCCTGGCTGGTGAAAATTTCACTCCATTTCTTCCTGAAGTTCAGTTTTTATTCAGTGACAATTTTTTATTGTAAATATTGTACCCATGTGCAAAGAGGAAGGTGGTAGAGTATGGGGCTACAAAATAATTCCCAATTGTTTATCTCTAACTCACTATCTTTTTATCTCCATATTTCACTTCTCACTTCAATTCCTGATGTTTTTGATGTAGCTGCCAACTTGGATGTTCAAGAGACTCTGTAAAATCAATTCTCAAAATTATTCCTCCTCAGCATTTACATTTTAGTAAAGACCATCACTCCCAGAAGTATTTCTTGATTTTTCACTTGTTTCCATCTCTTGTATTTGTTTGGTTAACAATTCTTGTCACTTCCATCTCTGCATGCCATGAGTCCATCCTGTTTTCTTTTTGACACTGCCACTGAAGACTAAACCACCACCATCTCTTACTTGTATTACACCCGTAGCTTGCAGACTGGTTTTGCATTCTTATTTTTCCCACTTTTTTTTCTTACTTAACAAAAACTCTGCATGATCTGCTCCCTTACTACTTTTACAACTATACTTCATATTGCTTGAAATTAATGAAGTATATGATTCAAGGCCTTGCAATTGTATAAGCCACCTGTGTCTAATTTATAAGTACAATTTAGTATTATTTTTAAGAGGACCCTGGAATTGTATAAGATTTGGACCCCACCAAGCCCTCCCCAGTCAAGCTTTTTCTCATGATTTGGTCACAGCTCAGTGAGGAAACCTTCTTCAATCTCTCTATTTAAAGTTTTCCAGTATATTTTTCATTTCATATATTCTTTTCACATCATTGCATATATTCATATAATGAAACAGTCTATAATTGATTTATAAGTTTACTGTTTTATTTTCCTGACGAATACCATACAATGGGTTGGTTTAATAACAGGGTTTTATCAGCTCATGGTTTCAAAGGCTAGAAGGCTTGCTTTTGCCCAATGTCAGTATCTTCTGTCTGACCAGTAGTCCTTTGGGTTCCTTGGCTTTTCCATCACATGGCAAGGCACATAGTGGTATCTGTGATGGTTAGGTTCATGTGTCAACTTGGCCAGGTGACCCAGCTGTCTGGTCAAGCAAACATTGGCCTAACAATTGCTGTGAGGACATTTGAGGCTGGTTAATAAACCAACAGGCTGGTTTATTAAATCATCAGTCAATTGACTGCAGCTATGACTGATGACTCACCAAAGGGCATGCCTTCCACAATGAGTGAATGCAATTGGCTGGACTTAATCCAATTAATCAGTTGAAGACTTATAAGCAAGACAGATAGAGGACCTTCACTTCTTCTTCGGCTGCCCAGTGAAGCATTTCCTGAGGAGTTCGTCGAAGTTGCTGGTTTGTTTCCTGAGGAGTTCATCGAACACATTCGTCAAAGATCCCAGTTCATTTCCTGAGGAGTTCATCAAAGTTGCCAGTTTGTTTCCTGAGGAGTTCATCGGACACCTTCCTTGGAGTTGACAGTTTGTTGACGGCTCTACAGAATTTGGACTCGTGCATACCCACAGTTGCGTGAGCCACTTTTACAATCTGATAATCAGAGACACCTCTCATTGATTCTGTTTCCCTAGAGACCCTAACTAATACAGTATCTTTTCCTTTCTCTTTCAGGTTCCATTGACTTCCAGCTTCAGGCTGTTCCCTGTGGCTTCCCCTTCCTTGTCCAATTTCCTTTGCTTAAAAGGAATTTATCTATAATGAATTAAGATCCACCCTTATTCAGTTTGGGCTTACCTTAACTAACAACATCTGCAAAGGTCCTTTTTACAAATGGGTGCACACCCACAGGACCAGGGACAGCAGACATGATTCAATCTCTGACATTACCTTATTTATTTTATGTTTTTTACTCATTAAATTATAAGCTTTGGATGACTGGGATAAGGTCTGTCTACCTTATCCATAACTCTTGCTTCATTATGTAGAATGCTATAAACTGTAAATTTACTTAAGTAATGAAGGAAAAGTTAAATAAATATATATAGGATTTTGTATGTAAGAGCTTGTGTTTATAACCAGTGTTCTTCACTGTTTTATCTTTCTGGGTTTTTACATAAGGTATGAAAACAAATAAGTAACTTAAAAAATATTAATTAACCACATTTCAGAAGACTTTGCTCCTTTATATGTAGATAATGCAAGCAAAGAACCAATTGCTTATCTTCTTAGCTTCTAATAATCATATCATTCAGTGTTCAAAAACATGGTTTCTTAAAGTTTAGCTGGGTGGTTCAAATATTATCTTAAATCATCTGATAATAAATTAACATGTGGTTGGGCACAAAACACAAAAAAATGTACTGTAAGAGGCATATATCCATCTCACTCAAACTAAGCAGTAATATTACTTCCCCTGTAATTGAACATAGTTTTAACTTTGAATCTGCCCTGCTAGAGAAATTTTATCAATTCATATTCTTTTTTTCTTTTCTCTGAAGTTATAGTTAATGCCAAGTTTTGTGGTGCCCTTGTATTTGGGGCTGTCTGGTGATCTATCTATGCTGGGATCCACTGAGAAGAATTCCTGCATATTTAGTCCATTAGGTTTGTCCTTTGTCAGAGAGCACAAGTCTTTCCATCCTCTTAAATCCTGAAGTCTTCAGGGGCTTCTCTTGCAGAAAACTCAGTTGAGGCAATTGTTGTTTTCCTCTGCTTCCCCCTTTCACAAATCCAGGGAATTTTTATTAGAATTTAGATGGAGCAATACTTAGCTACTGATTGCATATTCTCAGTATCATATGTGGAATTATTTTAAAGTCCCAAGTATGGGAACTATAAATATTCAAAAACAAATTTTTTTGCCTCTGCTATGAGTTTTGAGAATGTATTTGAAATGCAAAGGCTAATATTTACCTCTGTGCTGTAGTTCTGCATTTATGCTGAAATTCTGAGGAAAGAAAACATGTTTAATTATCCAAGTCAGTGTAGCAGTACCAAGAAATACAAAAGGGAAAGGGGTGAATATCATAAAATGTGACCTGCTACAAAAATGACTCATCTCTTTAAAAAAAAAAATACTATTCTAATTGCTTATATTTAAGCCTGAGTTTTAACAGCAGAATGGATCCATTCTTTCTTTCTTGATCTCTCCTTCTCACCCTCTCTAGCATTGTACAACTAAATCAAAAAACCCTTCAAATGTAACTGAATCATTATTTTCTTTAATATTTATCTAATAAGCCTAAAAAATTCTTCAATCACCAGGACTGTGAAAAGATACAGTTTTTATTCTAAGGTTTACCAGTCTAAAATTTATTAATTTCTTATGGAATAATTTATTTTATTCCAAAACATTTTAAGTCTTGGATCTATGGTCTAATCTAATTGACAAACTAGAATTAATGTTGTCCTAGAAAAAGCCAGTAAGAATAAGTGATTTAATGTTTCATATGCATCAACATGTGGAAATAGGCCAGACTGATATGAGGAAATATATTGGTTTCTCTAGCTATATATTCACCCATGACTTGGATATTGCTTCTCTCAGCTATAATGATTGTTTTGTTTCCAAGCTTTCATGACAATCCAAGTTCACAGTCCTTTACATTTTCTTCCTCATGTCTAAATGAACTTCTCAAGTTTCTTTGAATTGGTTAAACTAAATATTTCCATTTTGAAAACTTACTTTATGATTTTTAAGGAAGAAGCTGTACATTTATATCAAGAGTTCTAGTAGTGAATCACCGACACAAAATAACAGTTATGCCAGCTTTGGAAAATAGAACCATACAGCTGTGCTCCAGATGTTTATATGAAATGAACCATAAAAGAATAAGGGAAAAAAATCTGGCTAAATCAAATGAGCTATCTTTACCAGTGAAAATCACCTATTCTGAATAGATAAAACAAGCATCCAAGAAGCTGAGACAACACTGATTAGAATCAGGGAATTAACTTGTCATGATATTATGTTGGTCTAATTCAATTTGATTTTCAAACCTATATCCAAATGCTTGGAAACATAAAGATATCAGTTCTTAAAGCAAACTTCTCTAGGGGATTATGGATTTAAATGTTGCAGTTTATGATCCAAATGGTTGAAAGACTTTGTAACAACAAAGATTTAATTTTATTTTTCTGTAAATTATATTTGAAAAATATGTCATACCAAATAATTTATTAATATTGTTCCATTGGCCAATATCATCTTTCCAAAGCACTATAAACATGTACCTTGAACCAAATACTTGGCCAAACTCACATTTAAAATATGATTTTAGAAAAGAAAGAGAAAAGAATGAAAAGGAGATAAAGAAACCCTAATGCTAAAAGATTATGTCTTTCATGTGGATGAATGCTTTATGTACAACTTATTCACATAAACTCTTTTTAGTGCTACCTCCCCAGCCCACTGCCTATTACTACCAAATTAATAAGTTTTAACAGTGAACACTTAAATGAAGAATTCTGGCTTATTTTATAGATGTATGGATCAAAAGGAAAGAATAGAAATGGCATCAATTTGCCTTTGAGAATATTGAGAGAGTTCCAAAGTGTTGCCGGGTATAATACTCAATGTTGAAAAAAAAAAAAAAAAAAAAAAGCTTTTCTTTTGTACCCATAATACATATATTTAAATTTTTATAAAATTATCCTGCTCACAATGGCAATCAAAATTATTCTGTACATAAATATAAACATAAGTGAAATGGCAGGCCTCCCACCTACCAAAATGACAGAGAAGTTTAAGAGCTCTGTCCCACCACAAAATCTTTGAACAACCAGCAACAATTGGCAGAAATATATTTTTCAAAGCTCCAGAAAACAGTTAAAGGGTTGCAGTAACAGGTTGACTGTCAAATCAAGAAAAATACAACTTATATCAGTGGCATGGTATCCTGGCTGGTACCTCCCTCATTCCATCACTGGCTTGCCATGGAGTACAGTTCAAGTCCCTGGTCCTGGTTCCAGAAGGAGCAGTGTAATATTTGGGCATACACTGGGTGCTTGTAGATCTGGTCCAGTCTCCTTGGTCTTAGGGACTGAACCAGGATGTTTGTCACAGGCTCACTATCCGAGAAATTGCTCTGTGTGTAACAGGCAGCTCACAAAATTCTTCTAAAATTACAGTAGAGCAGTCAAGTTCTGGCTGCCTGGAGCAAAGGATTGCTAGCTACAGGACATACAGTCCAGTGCAGAGGACCATGAGGAAACAGTTTCCTATGAAAAAGGGCACATTCATATCTATGTTTGGTGTTTGAAGTTGTATGTACCCCAGAAAAATATGTTCTTAAACTTAATCCATTCTTGTGGGTGTATGCCCATTGTAAGTAGAAACTTTTGATGAGGATATTCAGTTAGGTTGTGGCCCACCTCAATCAGGTTGGGTCTTAATCCTATTACTGGATTCCTTTATGAGTGGAATGAAATTCAGACAGAAAAAGAAAAAGCCATGGGAAAGTAAGAAGCTGAAATTCAATGGTCCATGAAGAGAACTGAGAGGCCAAGAGAGGCCACCATGTACATTGTCATGTGACAGAGGAAGGAAGGGCAAAGGATCACTGGCAACCAGAACTTGAATGCCACAGTATTCAGGCAGAAAGCATGCCTTGATGATGCTTTGATTTAGACATTTTCCTGGCCTCAAAATCATGAGTTAATAAATTCACATTATTTAAGCTGAGTCATTGCAGGGTATTTTCTTGAGAAAACCAAGAACCTGAAGCTCCATGAAAACAGGGTAATTCCTAGATCCACATTTGCATTACCAAGAAAAGATTCATGTGTAGAAAAGACCAGGGAAGCCCCTACACTTTGGCCTTGAGCGATTCTCTAAACACATTATATGGATAAACTCTGAAGGGCAGCACTCACATAGATCAATCTACAAAGACTGGGAAAGTTGTTTTCTTTTTTCCTTCCTTCTTTTTTCTTTGTTAACTCCTATAATTAAAAGAATGCTCTATCCTAACAAAAGCTGTATATGAGCATAAAGAAAAGACACATAAGAATCTAAATTCTATCAATAACATTAAAATATTAAAATATCCATGTTTCAACAAAAGATTACAACAGTGTACAAAGAAATAGAAAATGATGCCCCAGACAAAGGAGATTTAGGCATTAGAAACTATCATTGAGGAAGACATGCCCTGGGATATAACATATAAATACTTCAATACATTCTATATATGCTCAAAAAGCTAAAGGAAAACATGGACAAACAAAGAATATCAGCAAAACAACAAAAGAGTACAAAGAGAATATCAATAGAGAGATGGAAATATGAAAGGAACCAAATGGAACTGAAGACCACAGTAACAGAAATTAAAAATACCCCAGAGGGATTCAACAAGAGATTAGAGCTGGCAGAAGAAAGAATCAGTGGGCTTGAAGATAAGACAATTGAAATAATCATGTCTGAATAGCAGAAAGAAGAAAAATGAAAAAAATGTGAGCACAGTCCAAGGAACCCAAATTAATGTGCACATTGTGTGAATCCCAGAAGAAAAAATGGCCCAGAGAGAATGTTTGAAGAGCTAATGGTGGAAAACATCCCAAGTTTTCTGAAAGATGTGAATATAAACATCCAAGATGCTCGACAAACTCCAAATAGGATAAATCTAAAGAGAAATACACTGTGACATATTATAACTTAGACTGTCAAAAGTAAAAGATAAAGAAAGAATTCTGAAAGCCACAAGAGAGAAGCAATATGTCATGTACAAAGGAACCTCAACAAGGCTTATAATTTCTCACTGGAAATCATGGAGGCAAGCAGGCAAGGACATGAGTTATTCAAAGGACTAAAAGCAAAAAATTGCCAACAAGAATTATATAACTGGCAAAACTTTCAAATATGAGGGTGAGATTAAGACATTCCCAAGTAAACAAAATCTGAGGCAGTTTGTCACCACAAGACTGGCCTTACAAGAGATGCTAAACATGGTTGCATAATTTGAAAGGAAAGGCCAAAAGACAACAGAGTAAAGCTACTGAAATAAATAAAGATTTCTGGTAAGGATAATGACATGCAAAAATATAAAAGCCAGTACTAATACATTTCTGGTTTTTAACTCTACTTTTTACTTCCTCTAGGATCTAAAAGGCAAATGCATAAAATGTAATGATAAATCAGTGGTGTTGGACTTATATAAGCATGCAATTTGTGACAAGAATTAAACAAGTTCGGGCAGAGAGGGGCATATGAATATAGTTTTTGTGTATTATTGAAGTTTAACTGGCAAACAACTTTTTTGTTGTTGTTTGTCTGACAGGCAGGCAAACAGACTGACATAGAGGCAGACAGATGGAAAGATAAATAGATGGACAGATACAATGATAAGACAATGTGGCAAAATGCTAAAATTGGTGGATCTGGGTATCTGAGAGATATAGGTATGTTTTAGTTCCCCATATGGCATTTACATTAGGTTTGCAACTCTCCTGTGAGTTTGAAACTCTTTCAAAATAAAAATAAAACAGAAAAATGAGCATAAGAAATATGTGAAAAATATAAACTTTATCCAATGATAATAAAGGAATTATAATGAAGAAAATGTATGTTTGTGCTAGTTTGGAGCTGCTATTTTCTTTTAATACATTCTTGTGGGGCAGACCCTTTGTGGGTGGGATCTTTTGACTAGGTTGTTTCCTGGAGATGTGACCCAGCCCTTTCAAGGTGGGTCATAATACACTTTAACAAACCAAAACAGACTTTCATATCAGGAGTGGGTGTTGAAATTTGAAAATACCAAATATGCTGGAATGGCTTTATAAATGGATAAGGGGAAGATTATGGAAATATTGTGAGATGTTTGATAGGAAAGGCCTAGATTTTTTTGAAGAGACTGTTGGTAGAAATATAGACACTGAATATACTTCCAATGAGGCCTTAGATAGCAATGATGAATGTGTCATTGCCAACTGGAAGAAAGGTAATCCTTGTTTTAAAGTGGCAGAAAATTTGGAAAAATTCAGTACTAGGGAGAATTTTAAAATGGCAAGCTGGGATACTTAGCTGAAGAGATTTCCAAATTAAATGTGGAAAGTGTGACCTGGCTTTTCCTTGCAGTTTATAGTAAAATACAAGAGGAAAGGGTTAAGCTGAGAACTGAACCCTTGGGTTCAAAGAAACCAGGAACTGAAGGTTTGGAAAATTCTGAGTTTCAGAAAGAGTTCCCAGAGAGTAGAGCCCTATGTGAGGATTTAACTAATTAGCCATCTCAGGGTAAAACAGGCTTGGAGACGTGGCTATCCAGAAAGGAATTGTGGAAAGTCCTATTGTCTGATATTTGGGACCCCTGTGTGCTGCATGTGAAACTGACAAGTTTGTTGCAGGATCTGTATAAATGGAACTACTGCCAGCCTGGACCAAAAGGGACAGATTGAAGGAAAAATAACTTCAAAGGCAGAAATATGGAAGCTGAGGTTTGGAGTCAAGAACCTTTGGGCCAGGAGAGCAGATACACAAATGCACATGGAGAGGGTGGTTTTGCCCAGACTTTGTGGAGGTTGGACCTGTCTCCCTGTTTTCAAGGAAGAATGTTACCACCACAGGGCCCTCAAATACCTGAGGCATTGAGGGGAGCTGGGCTGCCCCATCATTCAGGAAGAATGCTGCTGCCCCAGGCTTCAGAAAGGGTAGAGCACATTCCATGGGTATTGGGGGGAGATTCTGGCTTTCACTCCACTGTTCAGAGGGGACTGATTCTATGCACAAAAAATGTCAGAGATGGGTGTTGCCCCATTGCTGGAAGACAGTGGAGCCAAGAACAAAGTGATCTCTTCAATGCTTGAAGATGTTGAAACCCTCATCCCAGCATTTGGAAAGAGCAGGGCCACTGCATAAGCCCTTGGAAAGGGTGAGACTGTCATACTCTCAAGCCCTGAGGATAAAACATCATTCTATAGATGACTCTAAGACTTCAAAATCTAATGGAGTTTTTCCTGCAGGTTTTAGGAACTGTTTGGGTTCAGTAGCCACTGTTTTCCTGCCAATGGGAATGTTTATCCCACAATGGCCCCTCCTTTTTATATTGGAAGCAGATAATTTTTCTAAGTTTCACAGATCCACAGCTAAAGAGGAATTTTGCCTTAGGACAAACTACACCTGTGACTGATTTTGATAAGACTTTATACTTATATATTGTTCCTAAAATGATTTAAGGCTTTTGTGATATTGTAATGGAATGAAAATGCAGTTTGCATATAGAAAGAACATGTCTTTTGGGGATCCAGAGTTTATGGTGTGCTGCTTTGGAGCTGTTATATAGCCCAGAAAAGCCATGTTCTTTTAATCCATTCTTGTGGGGACAGAACCAATTGTGGGTGGGACCTTCTGATTAGATTGTTTCCATGGAGAGGTGACCCAGCCCATTCAAGGTAGGTCTTAAACCCCTTGCTTGAGTCCTTTATGAGAGGCTAAAATGCAGATGACTCTCAAAAACTTAGAGAAGCCGAGGGAGAAACATGCAGAGACATTTGGAGACAGCCATTTTGAAACAAGGGCCCAGGAAAGAAGGAGCAGCAGATATTGCCATGTGCCTTCCCATGTGACGGAGGAACCATGGGTGCCAGCAACCTCTCTCAGAGAAGGTATCTTCCTCTTGATGCCTTAATTTGGACATTTTCATGGCCTTAGAACTGTATATTTGTAAACTAATAAAATCCCATTTAAAAAGCCAACCCATTACTGGTGAATTGCATTCCAGCAGCTTCAGCAAACTGAAACAATGTTCATGGATGAAAAAGTTCATCTTGAAAGGATGCTTATTTTTTCACAAATTAATCTATTAATCCAATGATATAGCAATAAAAACCACAATAGTACTTGCTAATGGAATATTATTTTCAGTTTTAAACTCATATTGAAAACATAAATACTTAAAAAAAGAGAAATAAAGTTTTTCCTACTGGATAGGAATGCAGTTTTTATTTATGTTAATTAAAATAGTGTTACATTGTTACAAGCTGACTAAAGGATCAAAGGGATGGAATAAATATACTCATGCATATATGGAAATTTGGATATTAAGGAGAGATGTTTCAAATCAGGAAAGCAAGTGTGTAATCATTCAAAAATGGGCTTAAAATTGACCTTACATTCAGATGAGTTATTTACTTTTATCAACAAATGGCAGCAATGACAAATTCCCAATAGATCAAAAACACAAATATATAGAAACTGACATAATGAAAATAATAAAGGACAATATGGTTTTAATATTCAATAGAAATAACATTCTTTAAGATCCCAAAGTCAATGTTGGAAAGAAAAGGAGCAAAATCTTATTATGCAGAGATGAAAATCTTCTCTACAACAAAATAACATAATCACAGTTCAAAATGAGCAGAAGATTAAAAAGAAATATTTGCTGTATTAAAAATAATGGATTAGTAACTCAAACATATTAACATCTTTATATGAAAAATGTTATAAATCACATATAGTTGGGTAACAATTAATCAAATGGTTATGAAATAGGAATTATGAATGGCTAATAAACATAAAAAGGATATTTAAATCAAGAAAATGCAAAATTAGAACTAAGGTAGCAACTTCTTTTCCTATAAGATTGGCATTGTTTTAATTGAATATATAAAGTGGGGCAAGGGTATGAGGAAATGAGCATTTTTCATATATTTGCTGTGAAAACAAAAACCATGAAGCACTTTGGAAGAAAACTTTGCATTATATTTTGAAATGCAAAACTGTACAAATTTGAACACAGTAATTATAATTTCCAATTTTTGCCTTAAAATAAATATAACACACTTAAGTAAAGTTTATTGTTTCATTATTTGTTACAGTGAAAAAATCATAAATAATCCAAATGTATAACAAGAGATAAATTGTTAAATAAACATGATATATCCATAATAGGAAATAGATGAAATACATGTAAGGAGTCCTAAATAAATATAGAAACACCATGTTCCTGGATGAGATAACTACATATTATAAAGATGTTGACTTCCCTCAAGTTAATGTCTACTTCTTCTGCATTCAAATCAAAACCCAAGCAAGATTTTATTTTTGGAATTGTGAAAACTAATTCTAAAATATACATATTAAAGCAAAGATTTATAAATATCTAGAACAATTTTTTAAAGATGATTAAGGTTCAGGGAATTCTCCTACAGGAATATTAATATATTAAGATATATTGTAAATTCATTATAATTAAAACAGTGTGCTAATAGTGAAAGTGGATTAAACCAAATAAGTAGAACAAAAGAGACAATGTAGAAAGGGACTTATATAGACAGGATTTATTAAAGAAGATATGTAAAACAAAATCATAAAGGAGGGAACATAAATTTTATTATATCAAAATCAAGGATATCACTTTAATGGATGATTTATTTAGTTTATAATATGTGTATTAATATATACAGTGTGTGTGTGGTTATTATTGTGATACTAAAAGGATATTGAAAGAGGTAGGCCAAGATAGCAGCATAGGAAGGTGTGGAATTTAGTTTGTTCTCTAGGACTGCTAGTACATAGGAACTGTCTAGAAAAACTTTTGGGGGGACTTCTGTGACAAGACACACATTGTGCACCAGTCAGGAATGATTGAAAGGACTGAGACCACAGCACAGAACTGTAAGTAAAGTTTCCCAAGCTGTGGAGTATGGTGCCCTCGCTCACTAGCATAGAATGTCATTTCGGAGCCACTTCCTCATGGGAAGAAGATGCAGTGTCTACTAGGAGCAGGGGAAGGTAGCTCAACCAAGCTCCAATTACAGATTCAATTAATGAATTCAGAATGCAGAATACAAGATCCAAGCACAGATAAACCCAGAAAAAGCATAAAAGGGACCTGGAGTTCTCTCCCCAGCAGAGACAAGACAGGGATGGTAAAAAACACACCCACACAGAGACTTTTGGAGTTGGCTGAGCTCAGAATACTGGAAAAGGACTGTGCCCCAAGAAAAGGGGCACATAGAGTTGGGTACCAAATACTTGATTTTGATTGGTGAACCCAGGGAGGGGGGCTAGGAACTGGCACTGAAAAGGATTTGTATTTGTTTGCTTCTTTTTACTTTTTAGCAGCCATTATAGAAAGCAGCAGGCATTTTCTATTGTCAGCACTGCTCCATCAAGGGCAGAGTTAAGGTATGTCTGAGAGACAAAGTAACTACTCAGGTGAAGGAGATAATTCCCTGAAGGTCTTATCTTCCCAAAGAAAAGGTGAGTGCAGGGTCCAGCACAAGTGGAGGCTCTCATTAAGAGAATTCACATTCTAGAGTCTGGAAAACAGAAAGAGTTGAAGCCTGCCTTATACCTTAGCCTCTATATCTAAACCATGCTCCTGTCAGGTGTGGAAAGCCGCCTCCCGAATCGGGCCTAGCGTATGCGCTGCAGCCTGCTCTAGAGTTACCCCCGCCCATCGAGTGAGCCAAGATGGCGCCTGCATCCTGTTTCCGCATAGTGACGCATGTATCCGCCACCCGCTCCTACCAATCGAAATCCTGTATACGCGATACTAGCCTAGAAGCTTATTGGTTGTTAATTGTGTATAAAAGGTCTTACCCGGACGGGGTAGGGTGAGACAGCCCCAAGGAGCCGTGCCTGACGGCCACATCGAGGCTGCTCTCCCACGAGGCGCCGTGCCCCGTGTGGGAACCAGTAACACAGAATGTTCATCTAGCTGTAGTAAAGGGCTTGCTTTCACAACTGCCGTGTGGTTCGAGTCGTGATTCATGACCAGGTTAGTTCGCGCAGTCTGCATCTCTCTCTCTCCTTCCCTGTTTCCCCTCGCCGGCCGGGAACCGGGGACCGAGCGGGGCAGCGCCGGACAAGTGGTGGCCCGTACGGGGAAGCTCCTCCTCCTGCCTCGCTCTCGACGGTCCCTCTGTGAGGAGAGCAGCGCTGCGCGTCGAGCTTACGGCGGACTTCCCGCGCCTGATCAACGCGAGAAGGTGAGTGCGTCTTATTACATGATAGTTAGGGCCCGTGGGTTTTCAGGTGACCCCGGGGGACTCGGAAGAGCTCTCCGAGTGACTGAAGTATAGTGCCGACTGCAATCATGGGGCAGTCCGGAAGTTCACCTCTCTTAGCTCCCTTAAAGAACCTTTTGAAACAACGGGGTATCTCGGTCAGGAAAAGCTCCCTTCAGCGTTTTCTTGATGATGTTGATACTTTTGCCCCTTGGTTTGCCTGCACCGGCAGCCTTAGCCTACCCTCTTGGATGAAGCTCGGTCGCGACATAGACCGAGCGCGCCAGACGGGCGTGTGTATGGACCCGATTCTAGTACCCATATGGGAGACCGTCCGTGCGGTCCTTGAACTAGAATCGGCTACCGGCCTAAGCCCGTCCTCTGTCTTGCAAGAAGCACGGTGCGCGCTCCAAGAAACCCAGTCAGTTTCGTCAGCGGACGGCTCCTGTAAGGGCAAACCGCCGGAGTCCAGTGACTCTGACTCAGAGTCAGATAGTGATACTGACGAGAAGGCGGAAGCATCCCCGCTAATTGAGTGGGAGGAGCCTCCCGCCACACCCGTGCGGCCTTCCGCCCCGCCAATGTCTACCGCTGCACCCCCAGGGACACCCCAGCTCCCAACTGACGCCTTGGGCGGTCCCACCAAAGGACCTTGCCGAGAGCTCCCTCTAGTGGCCATGCCCAGTAAATGTAATTATCCTTTGCTGCCAGACCCGGAAACCCCGATGGGTCGGTCAGGGGAGGGGCAACCTTTGCCGTACCCCCCGCCCGAGTATACAGGCCCTCAGGACCCTTTGCCATTAGGTAGTGGTGGGAGACATTTCTGGAGATGGAACCCTTTCACAACATTTAGACCTTTTGGCATGCTGGGTGGCTACCAGCCACTTGAGCCGCAGCCAGTCTCAGAAATGTACCCGGTTATTATCAATCCCCAAGGTGGCAATCGGCACGAATCATATGATTACAAACTATTGAGGGAATTGAGGCAGGCCGTCCATCAGTATGGCCCCAATGCCCCTTATACCTTGAACATGATCGAGAACCTCTCTGCTCTAAATCATACACCCGCAGATATTTTTCAGCTAGCCCGTGCTTGCTTGCCGTCAGGGCCGATTCATAGATTGGAAAGCATGGTTTGAGGAGTTAGCTGAAGAGCAGGCCGCAAGGAATGCGGCGGGGAGACGTGGCGGGTGGAATGCTGACATGCTGTTGGGGAGAGGCGCCCATGCCCAGAACCAAACGGGTTTCCCACAAGAGGTCTATGCCCAGATCTTCCGCTGTTTTGTGGGTGCCTGGAAAAAGCTAACAGGTGAGGGAGAGGCTCAGGCCTCACTCAGCAATATACACCAAGGCCCCACAGAACCATTTGCGGATTTTGTAGCCAGGATGCAAACCGCAGCTGAGAGAATCTTCTCAAATCCAGGAGTAGCAGAGACTGTGGTTAAGCAAATGATTTTTGAGCAGTGCAACAAGGAGTGCAAAGTTATCCTGGCACAAAACAGAGCAAAAAATTTGACAGAGTGGGTCAGGCTCTGTAGAGATGCTGGCAGCCCTTTAACTAATGCAGGTCTAGCTGCCATGCTAGCCAGCTCCCTACAGGTGGCTACAAAAAGCCCGAGAACCTTAGGGGCAAAGTCTAACGGGTGCTATGGCTGTGGCCAATCAGGGCACTTTAAGAGAGATTGTCCCAATAGACGTCAACCCCCCTGCCACTCAACGGTTTGGCGAACCAGGTGCAGCAACCAGGCCGTGTGGCCGTTGCCACAAAGGCCCCCACCGCGCAGAAGACTGTAAATCGGTTTTCGATGCGCAGGGTAGACGCCTCTCTGGCCGCCCCGAGCAGATTCCAAAAAACGGGAAGAGGGGGTCCGCCCTTTCGACGGACCCCCTTGCATGCCATTCGACAACACAGGATCCGATCAAATTCGTGCGTCCCCCGGCTCAGCAGGACTGGACCTCTGTGCCACCTCCAGACTCGTACTAACCCCCTCCATGGGTGTCCAGTTAGTAGGGACCTCCTTCAAGGGGCCCTTACCAGCTGGTACTGTAGGGCTCATATTGGGAAGAGCATCCACGGCCCTGAAAGGATTAACAGTTATACCAGGACTTGTAGATTCAGATTTCACAGGCCGTGCCCAAGTTATGGTTCAATCTCAGCGGGGCACCTTAGTCATTGCAGAAGGTGATAAGCTGGCGCAGCTCCTGCTCTTACCCAGCTTACATGCAGTCTTTCCAAGCAGAATCAGACAGAGAGGGGAAAAAGGGTTCGGATCCAGTGGAGCGATTTTTGAGGGACTCCATATGTCCCTGGAGTCTCGACCTATGCTAACCATTAAGGTGCAAGGCAGATCTTTCTTGGGCCTGCTCGATACAGGGGCCGATCGGTCTATCATAAGACAACAAGAATGGCCCCCCACCTGGCCAACGAGCAGGGCGGAAGAGCCCATTAGAGGAATAGGCCAAATTTCAGCGCCCATGCTCAGTGCAGCTGCCCTTCATTGGGCCGATGAAGAAGGACACCAAGGCAGTTTCCAGCCTTATGTATTAGCCCTGCCTGTGTCTTTGTGGGGAAGAGACATTCTGACCCAAATGGACATTACTTTAATTAGCGGCTACTCCCCAACCTCTAAGCGACTGCTAAAAGAAATGGGGTATACCCCCGGCAAGGGTTTAGGAGCTTCACTGCACGGACGTGCGGAGCCTATACAAGCTGCCCCCAAGTCTGACAGACGAGGCTTGGGTTTTTCATAGGGGCCACTGAGGAGAGATTCCCACCCACACCTATAAAACTAAAATGGAAAACCGAGGCTCCGGTGTGGGTGCCTCAGTGGCCCTTGCCACAGGAAAAACTTGCAGCGTTGCACGCCCTAGTATCAGAACAACTAGAAAAGGGCCATATCGCCCCTTCCACGTCACCGTGGAACACCCCTATATTCGTAATAAAAAAGAAATCTGGTAAATGGAGACTGCTACATGATCTAAGAGCTATTAACGATTGCATGGAGCCTTTAGGGCCCGTTCAGATGGGACTGCCCCTCCTCTCGGCATTACCGGAGCACTGGTCGATTTTCATCATAGATCTGAAAGATTGCTTCTTTTCTATTCCGCTCCACCCTGAAGACACCCCTAAGTTTGCCTTTACTGTGCCCTCTAGTAATCAAGAGGAGCCCTGTCAACGCTTTGAATGGACAGTCCTGCCCCAAGGCATGGCTAATAGTCCTACCATGTGCCAGCTGTATGTCGCTGCGAAGCTAGCTAGCACTCGGCAGCAGTTCCCTCAAGTGAAAATCATCCATTATATGGATGACATTCTCTTAGCCCATAGAGACACAGATCTTCTTAAAACAGTTTTGTCACATTTAGTCCTTAGTCTTAGAGAAGCTAACCTAGAGATTGCCCCTGAAAAAATCCAAATGACTGACATTACCACTTTCCTGGGGGCGAAAGTCGCACCCACTCATGTTTCCCCCCAAAAGGTGTCTCTCAGGCTAGACAATATACACACTCTCAATGATCTACAAAAACTCATGGGGGATATCAATTGGATCCGTCCATACCTAAAAATACCCAATGTCAAACTAACACCTTTGTTCGACCTGTTGAAGGGGGATTCTAATATAAACTCACCTCGAAGCTTCACTCCAGAGGCAAGGCGAGCACTATGCCAGGTGGAACAGGCGCTCAGTGGCGCTGCATTGAAGAGAATAGACCCTGATGAGCCTTTTGAAGCCTGCGTGCTGCCGACAGAATTACAGCCCACTGCGGTACTGTGGCAGCGGGGGCCGCTGCTCTGGGTCCACCCTGGAGTTTCCCCCAAAAAAGTCCTAGAGCACTATCCTACAGCGGTTGCAGACTTGGCCCTAGAATGCATTAAAAGGGCTGTGCAGCATTTCGGTCAGCAGCCCAAAAATCTCAGGGTGCCTTATTCTTCCCAGCAGCTTGAGATACTCACCGGATGCATAGATCAATGGGCCATTCTCCGGTGTACATTTCTTGGTCCCATTAACAATCAGTTCCCTAAGGCTCCTCTCTTGCAGTTTGTCACCCGGCACCCAGTGATTTTTCCCAAAGTAACCTCTCCTAGGCCACTAGCAGGCGCCCCCACCGTATACACGGACGGCTCCAGCTCTGGAACAGGGGCGTATTGTGTGGAGGGGGACACTCCTAAAACAGTGCTCTTCCAACCACAAAAGCCTCAATGGGTAGAACTGCAGGTTATCATTGCAGTCCTGGAAAGCCTTTCCGAGCCCTTAAATGTCGTCTCGGATTCTGCTTATGTTGTGAACTCTGTACAAATTTTAGAAACGGTGGGCATTGTTAAACATTCCTCTACAGTAAGGACGTTCTTTGCCAAACTACAGGAGGTTATATGGACCAGGCAACACCCTTTTTACATAACCCATATTAGAGCCCACACAGGTTTACCTGGCCCTATGGCCCAGGGGAACCATAGCGCAGATGTAGCCACTCGACAGCTGCACATCTTTCCGACGCTGGTACCGTATCAACAAGCCCGAGAATTCCATGCCAAGTTTCACATCAATGCAGGTACCCTAGCTAAGCGGTTCAGCATACCACGTGCAGCTGCTCGAGATATTGTCCGAGCCTGCAACAATTGTGCAGAGCAGAGAGCAGTCCCCTCGGTTGGGGTCAACCCTAGGGGTCTCACCCCAGGGGATACTTGGCAGATGGATGTCACTCATCATTCAGAGTATGGTAAGATCAAGTACTTACATGTGTCGGTGGACACATGCTCCCAAGTTTTATTTGCCTCTGCTGAACCAGGAGAAAGAGTCTCCCACGTCATTGCACACTGCCTTGCTGCATGGGCAGCTTGGGGTAAGCCAAAGACGTTAAAGACGGATAACGGGCCTGCCTACACTAGTAAATCCTTCCAAAAATTTTGTGACAACATGGATGTCCAATTAAAACATGGCATCCCCTATAACCCTCAGGGGCAAGGAATCATTGAAAGAGCGCACAGATCTCTCAAAGACTTGCTTAAAAAACAGAAAGAGGGTATAGGCCACGGCCTGTCCCCAAAAGCTCGACTGTCTGTAGCCTTGCTCACATATAATTTTTTAAACGAAAATTCACAAGGAATGACACCTGCCCTGCAACACACCACCCCGAGTCTTCCGCATAGAGGTCTAGTCCGTTGGAAGGATGTCCTGTCGGGGCAGTGGAAAGGCCCTGACCCAGTGCTCAGCTGGGCCAGAGGCTCTGTTTGTGTTTTTCCCCAGGAACCAGGACGTCAACCAGTGTGGGTTCCGGAAAGACTGGTGAGAACCGTGACATCACCTGAAGAAGCCAAGGAACAGCTGTCAGAAACGCCAACGAATATACAACCTGAACCATTAGACCAAGCCTCCGACCCTGCTGATGATGGCGACGACCGACAAGACGATAATAGTAGGACTGACCACCCCGCGGTTGCCCAAAAAGAGGATCGGTAACTCTGTTCTTTGCTCTCCTATAGCAATCCTTCTAATCTGCCTTTTTCTTTTTAGTGGAACTATATTTCCTCCACAAGCTTCAACGAGTCCTTCCCCCTCACCAATGACACACTGATCCTCTCTTTTGCTAACCTCTCTGTCAAGGTTGTCAACACCACAGTTGCGGCGAATGCTACTTGTGAAACTGGTAATGGCGAGTTAAGTAAGGGAGTCTTGCTTGAATTTCTTAACGTTACAGGGAAGAGCCGCCAGTCTTGTGAAGGGATCTTGAGTAAAAAGGAGACTCAAAGGTGCCTTTTCCTTCCAGGGCTTGCTCCTACAGTCTGCAACCGTTCCAAAGACCCGGATGCCTCGCCGCCCCGCTATCCTAGTGTATCGCCCAAGTTATGTCTGGCTCCCCGTCAAGGCAACCGACTGGGTTGGCCCTGTTTCTCAAGTTGTTTCACTTAACAATATCCCCTTCTCTAAGTCTAGGCGTCCAAGAGGCATAAAAGAATGGCTATCGAATGCTGCCAGTGTAGCTTCCTCTTTGTTTGTCCCAACGATCGGGCAGGCTGTGCTACAAGCATGGACAGATC
Source organism: Choloepus didactylus (assembly GCF_015220235.1). NCBI lineage: Eukaryota > Metazoa > Chordata > Mammalia > Pilosa > Megalonychidae > Choloepus > Choloepus didactylus. Next base: position 67,891,425 of record NC_051309.1, read on the forward strand.
GGCAGCTTGCCATAACGATGGAAACGGTAAATGGCTTGGTCAACCTTACCCGAGACGTGCTACGCCGCCACAATCAGATGCTGAACTTAAATTTCCAGGCCATTCAGAAACTCCAAGCGGAGATAGATGAACTTGGACTGGAAATAGATGGACTCTGGAGAGTGCTTCAGCAAACATGTGACACCCGGTGGCTTAAACTCTGTGTCACTCCTGTGAGGGCCAACGTGACCGGAAGCATTTCCAGAGTCTCTGATTGGCTGAAAAGGTCATATTTTCCTGAATTTGTTAATCTCTCCCAACAGGTGGAATCTAGTTTAGACACAATTGGGGGGATCAAGTTAAAACCCGTTAAAGTCGATCTCTCCGGGTTAGGCGAGGTTCTACAGAAACTATTGCACAGTGTTTCTTCCTGGTTCTCTTGGCCCAATTTAACTAATTGGATCCTCATTGCAGTGGGATTATTGGTGGGATTAGTCGTTGTTAAATGTTTGCTAGAACGCCTATTTCAAGCGCAGCAGCAATTGCGTGTTACCACTATGATGGCTATGACTCCCACCTCTGTTACCCCCGATAGTGACCGATTTATTAACCATACCCCTTCCTGGTCGCCTCAGGTGGGGCGCTTTGGAGCAAAATTTGTAGCGAATCGCATGGCTGTTTCTCGGGTGTAAAAGGCGACACCAGTAGTCATAATTTTGTCTCAGGTGGGTCTCTAGGGCAGAGTCCTAGTTGTGGCCAGACTGGACCCTAGCCATTGCACAGAGACACCTAGTGACACCCCCGACTCTGGTTACTGCTGTTCCTGCCCCCGTCGTTGTTCCCCAGTTGCCAGGCAAAGCACTGCAGGGAGAGTCACGTTGCTTCCAGCTTACGGACTCTCCGGTCTCCATATGACGTGAGCATTCTGGTTGGTGCTAGAGGCTCCGCCGCTGGATGGCTGAGGCCTAGTCCAGACTCCCCAAAGCACCAAAGAGGTTGTGAACCATTTGGGTTCACGGGAGCACGCTCATCACTGGAGACACTGGGTCAAAAATAAATAAGAAAGGGGGAGATGTGGAAAGCCGCCTCCCGAATTGGGCCTAGCGTATGCGCTGCAGCCTGCTCTAGAGTTACCCCCGCCCATCGAGTGAGCCAAGATGGCGCCTGCATCCTGTTTCCGCATAGTGACGCATGTATCCGCCACCCGCTCCTACCAATCGAAATCCTGTATACGCGATACTAGCCTAGAAGCTTATTGGTTGTTAATTGTGTATAAAAGGTCTTACCCGGACGGGGTAGGGTGAGACAGCCCACAAGGAGCTGTGCCTGACGGCCACATCGAGGCTGCTCTCCCACGAGGCGCCGTGCCCCGTGTGGGAACCAGTAACACAGAATGTTCATCTAGCTGTAGTAAAGGGCTTGCTTTCACAACTGCCGTGTGGTTCGAGTCGTGATTCATGACCAGGTTAGTTCGCGCAGTCTGCATCTCTCTCTCTCCTTCCCTGTTTCCCCTCGCCGGCCGGGAACCGGGGACCGAGCGGGGCAGCGCCGGACAGTCAGGGAAATGATCTGCTGAGAATTAAAGGCATCATACTACTTAATGACAGTGGGGAGCTGTGGGCTGACAAGAGTCACCTGCTGGGCAGGATAGGAAAAACACAGAATAAGAGGCTTCACAGAAAGATTGGCACCATGCTGTGTCTCATTCCCAGGGAAGAGTGATACTGATTATACACACTTCCTGAGTCCTGGATCTGTCTTGTCTGGGAAAATCTGATTAGGGTCAATTCTATCTGGGGAGAACTTCCTCAAAGAACTTCCATATATGCAGACAAGAACCAGAAAAACAAGTGCTGAAAAATTCTGGTAAGTTAAACAGAAACTAGGTTACAGTTCTAAAATAAGTTGCACTGAAAGTCAAAGAACAGATAGAGAACAAAGAAAACCAACATGAAAACCTTATGCAAAAGAGAGAAAACCTCCAGAATAAACTAATCAAGAAAATCAGATGCCTAGACACCAGCAAAAATCATGAGTCATACTAAGAAGCGCAAAGATATGGCCCAGTTAAAGGAACAAATTAACACTCCAAATTAGATACATAAATTGAAAGAACTAATTAAAGATGTTCAAACAAACCTTCTAAATCAAATAAATGAGTTGAAAGAAAAGATGGCAAAAGAGATGAAGGATATAAAGAAGAAACTGGGTGACCATATAAAAGAACTCAAAAGCTTGAAAAAACAAATGGCAGAAATTATGAGAATGAAAGGCGTAGTAGAGGAGATGAAAACACACAACAACAGATTTGAATAGACAGAAGAAACAATTAGTGAACTAGAGTACAGGACATCTGAAATCATACACACAAAAGAACAGATGGGGAAAGAATGGAAAAAATAAGAACAGGGATTCAAGGAATTGAATGAACATGAAATGCATGAACATACATGTTATGGGATGTGGAAAAAGCAGTGCTGACAGGGAAATTTAGTGCCCTAAATGCCTACATTAAAAAAGAAGGAATAGCAAAAATTGAGGAATTAACTGCTTACCTGAGGAACTAGAGAAAGAACAATGAACTAACCCCAAAGCAAAGAGAAGGAAAGAAATAGCAAAGATTAGAGCAGAATTAAATGAAATTGAGAACATGAAAAAAAAAATAGAGAATCAACAAAACCAGAAGTTGGTTCTTTGAGAAAAATCAATCAAATTGATGGACCCTTAACTAGGCTGACAAAAAGGAAAAATAGAATGCAAATAATATCAGAAATGGGAGTGGAGACATAATTTCTGAACCCACAGAAATAAAGGAGATAAGAAGATACTATGAGCAACTATATGCTAACAAACTAGACAACTTAGATGAAATGGGCAGCTTCCAGAAAAGCAAGAAAAACCAACACTGACTTGGGAAGAAATAGAAGACTTCAACAAACCAATCTCAAGTAGAGACATTCAATCAGTCACCACCCCCCCCCCCAAAAAAAGCCCAGGATCTGATGGCTTCACATGTGAATTCTATTAAGTATTCAAGAAAGAATTAGTACCAATCCTGCTCAAATGCTTAAAAAAATTGAAGAGGAAGGAAATCTACCAAACTCATTCTATGAAGCCAACATTATCCTAATACCAAAGCCAGACAAACATACTACAAGAAAAGAAACTTACAGACCAATCTCTTTAATGAATATAGATGTAAAAACCCTCAACAAAATATCTGCAAATTGAATCCAGCAGCACATTAAAAGAATTAAACACAATGACCAAGTGTGTTTTCTTCCAGGCATTCAAGGGTGGTTCAACACAAGAAAATCATTAATGTAATACACCACATCACTAAATCAAAGGGGAAAAACCACATGATCATCTCAATAAATGCAGAAAAGGAATTTGACAAAATTCAAAATCCTTTCTTGATGAAAAATCTTCAGAGGATAAGAATAGAAAAAAAAACTTCCTCAAAATGATAAAAGGAATACATGTAAAACCCACAGCTAACTTATTCAATGGGGAAAGACTGAAATCTTTTCCTCTAAGATCAGGAACAAGATGTGGATGTCAACTGTCACCATTGTTAATCAACACTGTGCTGGAGGTTCCAGCTAGAACAATTAGGCAAGAAAAAGAAATAAGAGGCATCCACATTGGAAAGGAAGAAGTAAAACTTTCACTGTTCGCAGATGACATGATCTTATATGTAGAAATGCCTGAAAAATCTACAGCAAAGATACTACAGTTAATAAATGAGTGCAGCAAAGTGGCAGGATACAGGATCAACATGCAACAACCAGTAGTGTTTCCTTACAGTAGTAAGGAGCAATCTGAGGAGGCAATCAAGTAAAAAATTCCATTTACAATAGCAACCAACAGAATCAAATATTAAGGAATAAATTTAGCTAAGCACCTAAAAGGCCTCTAAACAGAAAACTACAAAAAAAAGGCCAAAAGAAATCAAGGAAGACCTACATAAATGGGAGGACATACCATGTTCACGGACTGGAAGACTAAATATAGTTAAGATGTCAAATCTACCCAAATTGATTTATAGATTCAATGGAATACAAATTAAAATCCCAAGAACTTACTTTGCATAACTAGAAAAACCAACAATCAAATTTCTTTGGTAGTGCTGGGTGCCTGGAATAGCTAAAAATATCTTGAGAAAGAAAAACAAAGTGAGAGATCTCATACTACCTGACTTTAAAGCATATTACAAATCTACAGTGGTCAAAACAGCATAGTACTGATATAAAGATAAGTACACTGGCCAATGGAATCAAATTGAATGTTCATAAATAGATCCTGTAATCTATGGAAAATTGATCTTTGTTAAGGTAGTCAAGTCAACTCAACTGGGAGAGAGCAGCCTCATCAACAAAGGGTGCTTGGAGAACTGGATATCCATATCCATAAGAATGAAAGAGGACCCCATCTCACACCTTATACAAAAATTAAATCACATTGTACCAAAGACCTAAATTTTACAGTTAAGACCATAAAAATTTTAGATAAAATGTAGGGAAAAAGCTTGAAGATCTTGTGATAGGAGGTGGCTCCCTAGACCTTATACCCAAAGCATGACCAATGAAAGAAGAAATAGATAAATGGGACCTCCCCCAAATTGAATTCTTCTGCACATAAAAGGATTTTGCTAGGGAAGTAAAAAGGCAGCCGATGTAATGGGAGACAATGTTTTGAAACTACACATCAAATAAGTGTTTTATATCCAGAATATAAAAAGCAATCCTATAACTCAACAACAAAAGGACAAACAATCCAACTAAAAAATGGGCAAACAACACTGACAGACACTTTCCAAAGAGGAAATACAAATGGCTCAAAAATATGAAAATATGTTCAACCTCACTGCTGTTCTAGTTTGCTAAAGCTGCTGGAATTCAAAATACGAGAAATGGATTGGCTTTTATAAAGGAGGTTTATTAGGTAACAATAAGGCCAAACTAAGGCATCAAAGGAGGATGCCTTCACTGAAGAAAGACCAATGGCATCTGGGACACATGGGAAGGCATATGGTGATATCTGATTGTCCTTCTCTCCTAGGATCCAGTTTCAAAATGGCTTTTTCCAAAATGTCTCTGGGCTTCTGCTTTAGCTTCTCTGGGTCCTTTTGCTTGTTTCTCTGAGGGTGTTTCTGTATCTCTTAGCAATTCTGACCTCTCTTCAAAATTTTTCTGCCATTTATTCTCTCATAAAGGATGCCAAATGTCCATCAAAGGATGAGTGGAAAAACAAGTTGTGGTGTATACATATGATGAAATATTACACAGCTGTAAGGAAGAATAAAGTCCTGAAGCATGCAACAATGTGCATGAACCTTGAGACCATTATGTAGAACAAAATTTACCAGAAAAAAGGACAAATATTACATGGTCTCAGTAATATGAACTAAGTATAATTAGCAAACTCTGAGAGTTAAAGTTAAGAACACAGGTTATCAGGAAATAGAAAGAGGGTAGATATTAGGCATTTGATGCTGAAGGAGTACAGAATGTTCAACAGGATTGATTGTAAATTGTGAAGATCCAGAAATGGATGGCACAATACTATCTGATGGTAACACAATATTGTAAATATGAACAATGCTGAGTGTGAATATGGTTGAAAAAGGAAGGCTGGGGGTATGTGTGACACCAGATGTAAAAATACAAGAATATTTTTACATGAGGGAGAGCAAGTGAATGTCACCATTGCAAGGTGTTGGAAATGGGATGGTATATGGAAAAAATGCAATCAATGCAAACTAGGGACTATAGTTAATAGCAATATTGTAATAATCTTCCAGTAATTGTAACAAAGGCAGTATATCAAAGTTAAATGTCATTAAGAGGGGGATACAAGGAAGTTTTATGGGATTCATGTTGTTGTTTCTCCTTTTTATTTCTTTATTCTTTATTTTTTATTTTTTAATTTTTATTTTTTCCTCTTCTTTCATTGCAGAATATACCTATTCACTGTTGGTTGCTAGGGAAGTAGAATGGTACAGTCCCGCTTGATGGCAGTGTGGGGGTGGCTCCACAAGAGGCTAAGCATAATGTTGCAATATTATCCTGTAACCCCATTATTTGATATATACTTGGATGAGCTGACAACAGGGACACAAATAAACATTTTCACACTGGTGTAGTTGGTGGCATTATTCATAATTTGCAATGGATAGAGGTGGCCTAAGTGTACACTGATGGGTGAATGGAGAGGTGAACTGTGGTGTACACATACTATGGAATATTGAGCAGCTACAAGAAGGAATCAGGTTGTGAGGCATGAAACTATATGAATAACCTTGAGGACATTATGTTGATTGAAATAAGCCAGAAATGAAAGGACACATACTGTAAGGCTTTAATAATATAAACTAACTATAATGAGCAAACACTGAGAATTGAATTCAATAGCATAGGCTATCAGGGGATAGAACATGGGCAGCGATTGGGCAATTGATGCTTAAAGAGTACAGAATGCTTAATAAGGCTTAGTGTAAATGTTCCTAAATTGCAAGCTCTTATAGCAGCCACATCTATTCCTGAGTTTTAACTGTTATTTCTAAATTCTGAGATGTGTTGCTTCTTGTGTATAACCTGGTAGTTCCCTGGAACTTTGTGTATCTGTATGACACCCAAGAATCAGAGTTAGAGTTCTGCAGCTCTGAAAGTCATCTTTACTCCATACAGGTACTGTTAAAGAAGCTGAGAAAGAGATCAGACTTCAATATGTGGTATGAAAGAAATGAACTTGGTTAGAACTAAGGTAAATTAGAATACAGGGTAATGGACAATATTGACTATAGTTTAAAACTTCATCTTCCACGTAAGAACAAAGGAGATGTTTATTTGGTACACATTTATATTTTCTGTAGCATACTATCTATCTTAACCTGCATGCTCAGTTCACTTAAAAATGTAAATTACATAGAACCTAGAATAGGGAATGAGATCTTGTTATTCTGTATGGGTTAATATAACACCCCAACATATTCCAGAGTATTTGGGGTGGAAAATAAAAAAAAAGTAGTTGCAAAGTCCTCTTGAGGGACTAGGGAAAAATGTGGAAGTCTTAAAATTCTCCACCTCTGGAATTCCTAATGGTCTCACAAGCATTAGGGACTCCAAATTTAATAAGTCAAGCCCTTGATCTTGGGGCATGCCCTTAAGAAACTTATCCCTGCAAAGGAGATGCTAAGCCTACTTATAATTATGTCTATGAGTCACCCCCAGAGAACCTCTTTTTTTGCTCAGATGTGGTCTTTCTCTCAGCCTATTTTGCATATAAACTCACTACCCTCCCTCCTACATGGGACCTGACTCCCAGGGGTATAAGTCTCCCTGGCAAAGTAAGACATGACTCCCAGAGATGAGCCTGGCCCTGGCATTGTGAGATTGAGAATACCTGATTAACCAAAAAGGGGAAAAGAAATGAAACAAAAAAAAAAGTTTCAGCGGCTAAGAGATTTCAAATATAGTCGAGAGGTCATTCTGGAGGTTGTTCTTATGCATTATATTGATATTCCTTTTTAGTTTCAAGTGTATTAGAATAGCCAGAAGGAAATGCCTGGTACTGTTGAACTGTAATTCAGTAGACTTGATTCTTGATGATGATTGTATAAGTATATAGCTTTTATTGTGTGACCACACAGCTGTGAAAACTTGTGCGTGATACTCCCTTTAACCAGTGTATGGGCAGATGAATAATAAAATAAAGACAAAAAGTAAATAATGGGTGGTATGGAATGTTTTGGGTGTTCTTTTTTCTTTTTCTTTTTATTTTTTTCATGAAGTAATTAAATGTTCTAAAATTGATTTGTGGTGATGAATGCAGAACTATATGATGATAGTGTGACACACTGATTGTATACTTTGGATGTATTATTTAGTTTGTGAACATTTCTCAATAAAATTGTATTTAAAAAAGCTAATTGCAAGGTAATCAATAAAAATGTAAATATGTGTTCCTACAGATTTCAGTGTTTCTGCAACAAAAATTAGATTGCTTTTCTACCATAGGTAAGAAAAATTTACCAGTTGCTATTGCCATCAAAGGTACTGGACACTTTTCTCAGTCCTTTACTAGTAAAATGTATAATTTTCTTGAGACCACAGGATTCAGCAAATGTAGGCTAATAGCCAAAACCATTAGACTGTGAATATTGTCAAGGGAAGAATAAGATGGCCTTCAGTACTCAAATAAATGCTAAGTTAAAACTCAAAAGACTGATTAGCACAAAAGTTTGGGGAGTATATTTTTGATGCCATTTATTATACTGCACTCTTTGACGCAGTGTAGTATATTGCACCTATAAATCAGTTGCAGCAAATTATTTAATGATGCATTAACTGTAGAATTTCACATATATTTCTGTTCTTTGGCCAATGCTGAGTGGTTTTTCAATAGCTTAATCCATCCCTGAAGTACTGGAGCAAACATAGTCATCCATCATTATAAGACACATAGTTTGAACTGCAGTGTTCTTATTTTACTTTATATAAAAGTAACTCTATCTATAGCAGTTTAGAGATTACATATATTCACTTATATGCATATGCTTAAAGTTGTATCCTTGATTTTTTATACTTATCTTGTTTGTTTATTTGTTTAATTGTTCTTCCCTCCACCTCTAGTCCCCCCCACCCCAGCTTACATTAGCCTTCAAAATTAAGCAAAATAAAATTGGGAAATATTTTTGTAATAGATGATATAAGAAAATGACTTGAATGTTAACATAAATCATATTTAGACAGGCATAATTAAAATAACTTGAATAAAACTCAACATTAATTGGTTTCCTGGAAAATTCTGCATCATTCATTTTGTTGTTTGCTTTAGTTGAATAAACTGAATAAATTCTACACATATCCGAATTAGATAGTATTTAGAAAGTGCACTAATGGAGCTTTCATTAAACAGGAAGGATTGAATATGTTTTTTTATCCCTACTCCCTCCTGAAACTTAATTAAAATGACGATAATTAAATATGAAAGTTTTTAATCTACATGGACCTTCAAAATTAAATCTGAGATTAGAATTTTAATTTTGAAATACTCAGTATTTATACATTCCATTCCTTCAAATGCTCACTTGAAAACACTGGAGTTATCCTTAACCACTTTCTCTGAAACCCCACATAAAATCTATCAGCAAATATTCTTCACTCAAACTTCAATATGTCTGACTTCTACATACACCATATACACTATGATCCAAAGCACTATCCTCTCAACTAGATTATTGCAATAGATCTCTAGCTGATTTCACTTTTCACACACTTCTTACCCACAGAAATAACAGTGAATTTAAAATGTAAGCCAGATTATCCCAGTTCTCTGCTCAAAACCCTCCACTGTGAATGTATTTGAATATATTTGAGAAGCACAAATCTTGCAGTGACTGATGAGGCCTCACATTATCTGCCATCTACTTCTGAGGCCTCCCACTTTCCCCTTACTCATTCTACTCCAGTTCTTAGAACACTCCAAGCAAGGTCCTGCCTCAAGGCCTTTGAATCTGCTTTTCACACTTTCTGAAACATTCGTTTCTCGGAGTGGTTCATTCTGTACTCTTTTCATGATTTTCCTAATTATCAACAAATCAGCAAGACCATCAACACGAAAGAGCAATACCTGCTTCACTCCCACTCCTCCAATCTTAGTCTACAGTATTTTTCTTCACTTAGAATAACCTGATATATTATATGTTTAATTATTTCTTTTTCACCATCTGTATTTCTACATCATTACATAATCTCCATGAGTTCAGGGACCTTTCATATTTTGCATACTACTCTATACCTAGAATATAGAAGAGTGAATAGTGTTTAATAGTAGGAGTGAATATAGATTTGTTGAATGATCAAATGACTACATGATTTTGGAAATATCATTTCTGAGAGATTTCCCACCACCAAGATCTTGGATTCTGGAAATCCCCACTTTGACTTATTGCCGATTTCTGCCTTTTCTATTTTCCAAATTATTCCCTTCAGTCTTAACACTTCTGCCTGTTCTTAAATTTTCAAATATCCAGTCCATGAATGGATAAACTCTATTATACCAGCTTGCAAATTTCTTTTGATATCTTTGATATGTATACCAAGAAAATACTCCTTGGTTGGCCTTTTCAAAGATGTTATCATCAACAAATTAGGACTACATTTCCATGTTAACCTCTATCATACTCCCTTGAGAAGTTTCAGACTTGAGGAATACTTCTGCTTTTACTGTCAAACTTCTGATTATTGTTACAACGTTGCTTAAAATATATGCATTTATTATGATCATATCAAAATTAATCATTTTCCCCAAAATGAGCACTTTCTTCTGGCTCCTCTGTTATGATTACTGGCATTTTCCTTATAACATTAACAACCATTAATATTCAGAATTCATATCTTACTTTTTAAAAGTTTGTCATCTCACATACCTTAATAGTTTGTGAAAACCTATAAATTCCCCTTTCTATTAAATTGTCATTACCCTAGTCTAACTATTAATGCCTTTTTGTTAGGTTATTTCAATAGTTTCTAAAATTGTATAGAGACCTTCAATCTTTAATGACAAAGTCAACAAATAAACATTCCCAAATAATTGCCTAATCAGTCACACTGCTTATAGTATTAAAATCACTCTTTTTATAACCTTTAGGCCTCTACAATAAAGTATTCATAGGTCTTTTCAACTAGAACTATGAGTATTTTCCTGTACTCAACTAATATGCCACTCAAAATTATTGGTTCCTTAGTATCTCTATGCTTTCTTATATCTTTCCTAATAATTTATATTTAATTTCAATCTTGCAACCCTATACATTCTTTCAAACCTAGTTTAAAAGTCACTTCCTTTAGCTGGGGCAAAAATGCTAAAGTGTTGGATTTCCTCACCTGGACTCTTGTTAATGTTCTCACAAATATTGAGACTGGTGGTTTGATGTGCCAAGCCCTCTATCATGGGACCTGCCCTTCTGAAGCTTATTACTGCAAAAGAGAGGCTAAAACTGCATATAATTGTGCCTGAGAGTCTCCCCCTAATTAACTCTTTGTTGCTCAGATGTGGACCTCTCTCTTTCTAGCTAGGCCACTGTGGCAGGTGAACTCACTGCCTTCCCCCCTATGTGGGACCTGACTCCCAGGGGTGTAAATCTCCCTGGCAATGCACAATATGACTCCCGGGGATGAATCTGGACCCAGCATCGTGGGATTGAGAACATCTTCTTGACCAAAAGGGGGGTGCAAAATGAAACGAAATAGTTTCTGTGGCTGAGAGATTTCAAATGGAGTCGAGAGGTCACTCTGGTGGACATTCTTATGCACTATATAGACAACACTTTTTAGATTTTAGTGTATTGGAAGCTAGAAGTAAATATCTGAAACTATTAAACTCCAACCCAGTAGCCTTGGCTCTTGAAGATGGTTGTATAACAATGTAGCTTACAAGGGGTGACAGTGTAACTGAGAAAACCTTGAGGATCGCACTCCCTTTATCTAGCGTATAAATGTATGAGTAGAAAAATGGGGACAAAAACTAAATGAAAAATAGGGTGGGATGGGGGATGATTTCGGTGTTCTTTTTTACTTTTATTTTTTCTGATTCTGATTCTTTCTGATGTAAGGAAGATGTTCAAAAGTAGATTGGGGATGAATGCATAACTATATGATGGTACTGTGAACAGTTGATTGTATGCCATAGATGATTGTATGGTATGTGAATATATTTCAATAAAACTGAATTTAATTAAAAAAGTCACTTCCATTAAAAATTATCCCTAATATTTCTATCATTAAAACATTTGTTTTCCCTTAAATTCTCATGAAGTTATTGTACTTTTTGAAGACATTTATTAAATGCTGTCTTTTCTCAAAATTCATGTATTCTTTTGACAAATATTTATTGAATGTCTCAGTTCCTTCTCAATAAGGCCTCCCCTATCTGCTATTTAACATTGCAGTATTTCCCCTACCATGATCCATTGCTATTAAAATTTTCATAGCATTCATCAACTTCTAAAACATCTTACATTTATATAATTATTATGTTTTTTGTTTACTGTCTTTCTTTTCTCCAGTTCAAGTTGTTTAATTATATTCTCAAGTTGTTTAGATATATTCTCAATATCTAAAATCATGGCTGCCACAGAATAAGCACCCAACAAATATTGCTGAATGAATATGTTAATGAATGAGCACCAACTCTGTTTCAAATGCATTGATAAATATAGAGAGTACTGCAGTAAACAAAATAGACACAACCCATGCACCTTACTAGTTAGAGAGGGAAACAGATATTACACACAAAGCTAACCAAGAATTATAAGTTAAAAAGGAGATGAACAACTTAATCAGCACAAATGTCATTTAAGCTGGATTCTGAGAAGACAGATAGGCATTATTCTGCAATGAGATTTCCAGACGAAGAAAGAGCATGTGTGTAAGCTGTAGGCTCAGAAAGAGTTCATTAGCTTAAGTAGTGGGAGCAAGCTGTACACCAAGATGTTGTAGTGGGAAGATGGGATAATATCATGCAGGGTTTATCTAACAGCTTGAGACACCATGACAGGATCTTTAAGCAAGGCACTACAGATTTAAAATACTTAAAATATCACTCTTCTATGAAAAATGAATTGGAGGTCGATGAGATGGATGTAAGAAAATGGCTTTGTAGCCTATTATAGTGGTCCAGGCAGAGGGAATAGTGGCATGAATTAAGATGGTAGCAGTATAACATGGAGAAGAATGAAAGATAGAAAATTTTGTGCATATATGATGTTCACAAAGGACACTGAAATGGCTTAAGGACAAGGAAATGGTTCATACATATTTCTATGATGCTCAACATTTTGACTGTTGTCTGTGGTGGTGGTAACTTCATATTGAAGAAAACAGAAGCAGATCTGTATTTGGATATACCAGAATTTGCAGTTCATATCAACTCATTATAAATTATATAATTTTGTGCTGTTACTAACTTTTTGAGCATCAGTTTCCCCCTTATAAATTGGAAATAATAACATACCATTTAAGGAGCTATGGAAAGGCTAAATAAGTTTGTGTATGTAAATCCCTTAACAGAGATCCTGACATGGAGTAGGTCCTCTGTAAGTATGCTTACCTAATAGCCTTTAAAGTTCACTTGTGTTTTCTTTTTATACCCATAAGTACTCAAACAATTTTAAATATTGGCACCAGATAAGTTTTAAGGAGCCCTTATGTCCTTTTCAGGTATTCAAGTAAATAATCTTTTAAATTATGTTATGAATGACCTTGATTTTCTCAAATAATTACAGAAATTCAAAGTCACTTATTAGAATAATTGGATACCTAGATGAAATTAGTTATCCTCTAATACTTGATTTCTGTATGCTTTAAATATGACACATTTTAGTTTTGGTATTGCCACTCTTTCCACAGTTTTTTGAGTTTTATCTTCTTCAAATTTTCATATCAATATATCTTTTGGTTCAAAAACAGAATATATAATCACTTAAAGATATACATTCAAAATGTATTAAATGGGATTAATAACATTACTAGCTATTTATTAGCAATCTGAAGATAAGCATTTTTCTGCTGGCTTTCGGCCTCTCCTTTATATACCTTCTAGTAGTATACATGCTTTACATATCCTATGATTGAATAATCTCTTTCCTTATTTCACAAATTAGAAAACTCAGTTCTAGGGCAATTTATTGGTGTGCTCAATATTACATAGTGACTTGATGTCAAAATTCATCTAGTCTTTGATTTCCGGTTTAGCACATCTTTTAGCTACACCAAGTATTTCTTATACTGTTTCTTTTCTCATGTATACTTTTTTCTACCAATATTATACTCCTGATAACCCAGGAAAGTTCATTGGAAGCAAAAAATAGAACACAAAAGAGCAAGAAAGGTAGGGGACTTGGGAGCTATTGAGTGAACAAGGAATACCTCTTAACCATATAATTAGTAATTTCTACAAAAAGTATCACCTCTGGGAAATGCCATCCCTGGAATAAGACTTTCCACTCATGAAAGAGTTGAGATGTTGCTGATACTGGAGGCCACTGCTGAAAAGACCATCTGGATGCAATGTGGAAAAATAACAGCTACCCCAGGGTATCGCTGCTCATGGAGTAAACTGGTCACATTATTCTGGTAACAGAATAGTCATAGCACAAAATGGATACATACCAATCTAGGTTTAAATCTTTGCTCTGACACTTATTGAGAGTGTAGTCACTTTACCATTCTCATACTCAACTTCCCCTGAGGCAAAATGGGATTACAATACAAATTTTGTAAAATGCTGCTAAGGATTAGAGATAATGATTACAAGCATTCACAAATGTGAGTGTATATGAATTCTATTATTATTGTAGTCATGGTCATTATCATGCTCTTCTGAGAGGTTTTGCTGCTGAAGGTTGTTGCAAAAGTCCCTGTTGAAAATTGATGTTATTTGAATTGTATCTAGAAGCTCCCATAGGATGTCAGATTTCAAGAATCCCAGTTGCTCCAAAATAGTTTGATCCTTTTTACCAGAATACACACACACAAAAAAGGGAATTTGTACAGAGACATGCACGTTTGGAGGCCTCAAAACTCAATATGGGAGCTGAGGTGAGCAACGAGCTATTCTGGGTCAGCAGATTTCCAATGAAGGAAATGAAGACTTTGGAAAAGGAAAAAGAATACCACCATTAATTACCAGGGTCAAGAAATACCATTTCAATGATAAAGTAGACACCAGTGAAATGAAAACATAAACTTGTTAAAATATTATATTAAGTCATTGACTATTGTTTTTAATATGGGCACAATCATTTACCATTTATAATCATTATCTTTCTTGTAAGATTTAGACTAAACTATATTGAGCAATCAAAAAACCTTCAAGAAGCACATTTGAATAAGTTATAGGAACCCAAAGTATTGGAAAATCTTTTCTTGGCTATTACTTGGAAACATTCAAGTCTTGATTTAACCTTATTTTATTGTACTATGGCCCACAAAAATATGGGGCAAGCTTTTAAATGGCACCTATTTAAATTGACATACCAATGAAACAAGGCAAAATGAATCTCAGGGGAAGACAACTTAATAAGACTATAAATTTCTCAATATAAATTAAAATGAAATGCCTTACGAGATCATGAAAGATTGCTGGTTAGCCCCTGGCTATCAGGGAAATGGTGGAAAGCTCCCATGAGAATAAGAGCTTCTGAGAAAAGAAGGTTTTCTGTAAAAGGGGGATGTTATGTTGGGAAATTAATCTTGGCTGGAAATCTTAAGAGTTGAATTTAATGAGTTTCTGATAGCCCTTATTGTGTGTGTGTGTATATATATATAGTATTATATACAGTATTATATATTATTATCCAGATTTGAGGGACATTCTTTTTGTGTAATGGGCTTTGATATAATTTACAACCACTACTGATTTTTTGAGTTATAAGTTGTATATATTCCTAACCACCCAGAACTGACATCCTATGTGTCAAACTGGAAAATGTTTCATTTCAAATAAAAAGAAAATGCTTTCATCAAAAATTGTTTCTTTCCAGGGAATACTTGCAACACACATTTTTGACATACATTTAGGGGAAAAATTCCTTTTTTATTATCACAAAAAATCACTTCAGGCAGTGCTGGGGTACTGATTAACACTTGCCTGGGTTACACTGAAGGTGGTTCTCATGTTTCACGGTGCTCTGTAGACAAGCATTCATCATTCCGACATACCATGTTAAGTCATTTCTTTTCCCAAGTTGGAAGCACTTAAAAATAAAGAAAAGAAAAGCTTCAAGCATGGGGAGAAAATCATGGTAAGAAAAAAATGCTAGTGGAAGTTGAAAGCAATATCAGCCTCATCATCCAATTTCCAGTACCTAATTTATTTAAACTGTCACTGAATTATGAGACTGTGCTAATTCAACAGACAGAAAAGAAAACAGTTCTCAATCTTTCCTCTGTGAATCTTTTGTTAATAGAGGTAAAAATTAAAAAAAAAAAAAAAATGAAGTAAAGGTTAATGCAACTTTGCTAGAATTTGTAGGAAAAAGTAAGACTAACTGTTAAATTTTTTCTTGATTATAATTTGTAGGGACAATTTTATGTCTTAGATCACCATTTGTTTTACCTGAATCAAGTGTTTGATGAAGGATTTAGACATTGGTTAGGTACGGCAGCCCTATGTAGGGAGTTGCTACATCCTAAGAACACAGGTTCACGCACAACAGAAACTTTCAGCAAATGACTGTTTTATTACTTATACAGCACAAATGGTCCAAAAGAACAGAGGAAGAGATCCCATCATGGCTGGTCTCCTGAGAAGGCCAAACTGCTTGGATCAGGGTCAGTGGATGGCAGCTCTGCATGTCCCATTTGGCTTTGGAGAGGGAAGACAAATCTGTGCTGCCTGATGTCAGGGTATTTATACACCCAAGGACAGGGGCCCTGCAGCTAAGAGTTCCTACCCTGATAAGCAGCTAGAACGCTGGTTTTCAGTTCAGGTTTAAGGTATGGTCAGACAGCTCCATTAGAACTAACATTTCTCCAAGACTGTGGAATGGTAACTTGGAAACATCTGCATACAGTACAAAAGAAGGGGCTGGGATGTAGGTGAGGGCTGGGAGACAGCTGCTGAGGATGTCTGTGACTTTCCCAGCATGCCCCTACATAGTGCTGGTTGAAAAATAAGAGGCATTCAGGCATACTTTTCAAGCATTTCTCCTTTGCATTCCTCTGAATTTGCTGCTGGACTTCCTTCTTAGCACCATGTATGAAAAAGTACATAACTAACAACAATCAAGATTGATTTTTAACTCTAAGCATTATAATATGCACCATACAAACACCAACTTATTTAATTCTCAGTACAATTCTGAAGTACATTATTATGTTGTCTCCATGTTGCAGAATCTCACAAATTAAGGCATATAGATGTTAGGTTATTTTTTCCAAAACCACCAGTTTATAAGTGAAAGAACCAGAACTTAAACCCAGATATTGTATTATTTTTGTTATACTCTTAGACGCTAATTTAAGACACTTTACTGAAAGCATCTTGATTGTTTTAGGTTCTCCATAGATGATGGCTATGAGCTTTATAAATCTATAAAAAACAAAATTGATTGATTAAAGGTGTTGGGTCCATACTTAGGAAAGTATTTCCTGTGTTTCAGCCATTAGGGTTATACACTTTTCTTAGGAGGGAAAAAAAATGCTAAAATAAAAACAAAGAACATTGTCATCTGAAGAAGTTTCAACTAATTTTCCTAGAAATATGTCCCTTGGTCAAATCTTTGCTTCAAATTTCATCCCTTAAATCTGCTACAGTAAAATGTAGTAAATTTTATGTTATTTCCAAATAAAGTTGAAAATAGGATATAACACAGCAAGGTTGTGGATAACAGTTGTTATTGATCTTTATTCTTTCCAGTACTGGAAAGAATATTTTTCTTAAGTGGTTGAATATTGTATGCTTTGCTCAAGCCCAAGCTTATTTTAAAAGGTAGATAAATAAATAAATGTATACCTTTCCCTGAAGATTGCCAAACTACTATGACAATGCAGTCAATACTTTTATAACTCATTGTGATCCTTCTACTTTTATAACTTATTCTGACAGTATGACAGAATATGGATTTTAACAAGGTTCCCACATGATTTGCATGTACAATATAGTCTAAGAAATATTCAAGAAATATTGCCCTGGATGTAAGAATATGGAAAGTTTCTTCATGAAAGAAGCAAATATGTAATATAATAAAATTTACTACATTTTACTGTAGCAGATTTAGGGGATGAAAACTGAAGCAAAGATTTGACCAAGAGACATATTTCTAATTTTTCAATTTTCTCCAAACTTATGTTGAGGATGACTTACCATGGAGAAAACTGTAATTTGTAGCTTTTAATGCATAGTGATTTTATATATATATATATATATATATATATAACATTATAAGTAATAACAATGTAATACATTATATATGTATTGTATATGTATTACATATACATGTATATATACTTATTATATATACATGAATTGCAGGTATTTTATATATTTATACATGTATTATATATATATATTTTTATATATTTATACAACAGAAATGGTAAGTCTTTTCCAGTGGCATAGCAGGGGTGTGGGGGAAATGGAAGTGGACCTCCTCTCAATCAGGCAATAGGAGGTACATTATCTGTAGAGAATTTAAAAATAATAACAGTAAATAAATCTTGCTCTGATTTTCATAATCATCATGACTGGCAATTGTAAATAATGTCAATGACAAAATATTTCTTGGTATATTACTTTTTCCCTCGTTTTACCACTGGCACTCTTTCATAAAGATTTAAGAACAACAAATATTATCTTATTTAGGACAATTGTCTAATTAAGAAGAGATTGTCATAACTAATACATTGTTTACTTCATGTTTGTTCATTCACCTATTTCCAAGAATTGCTTATGGTATAGCTTAATGCAGGCCCTAGGAATTCATAGATGAATGTTATATAATCTCTTTTCCAAAGAAGCCCAGGATCAGGAATGGAGAAGAACCAACCTTAGATAGTCAAGTGAAATAAAGTTAATGATGTGCATTCTATATCTTAAACTTCAGTGTGTTCATGTAACAAAAGCCTATCAACATGCCTACTATATGTGCATTTCTCTATATGTATTTTAAACTTCAATAAAAGGTTTATTAAAAACTACAGAAATAATTATGATAACTTCCTTAATTATAAAATTTGGTATTCCTGAATTTTCCATTATATTTTTTAAAGTTTGAAAGTTAGTTTTCTTGGTTCACAATAATTCCTAGAATGTATTTCTGTTGTCACAAAAAGATATGCAATTGTAATTAAATGAATTGCTTTATGCTAAATAATCTTAAAAGCAAAATAAGAAAAGATTCTTTCAAAATATAAAAAGAAAATCACATTTAAAGTGAAATATGGTTACATGTGCATATATTGAATATAATGTGGATTTAGGCCTTCAAAATGATGGTGACTATTGTGTCCTGTGTGGTACTTATAATAAAACATCCCTAGCCAGAGGAGTGCACATTCACATAACTGCTATGAAAAACTGCATATGAGAATTGAGAAGAAAGTTTGCTTTTCAATGCCCAGTATTCATGCCAATTAAATTTGAAGAAAATTTAAAGTGTTAAGTATTTTATTTTATCATGTCCTATAAACTGATATCTTCACTTTTATTTCCTTCTTTAGATATTAGAAGAAATTAAACAGATTTCAGAAAAAACAGGGATAGGTAAATTATTCAATTCTTGAAATATAGTATCCTGATGTATATGTAGACACATCAAAAATGTCATTTTGATCATGCACTGTTCACAAAGGTATAGTGAGCCACTTCAGAAAATAAATATTTCCTAAATGAAGTAAAGATTCAATTTAATTGCAGAGAGAAATATTACCTACTATAAAGGAATGTAAAATGAAGGAAAAAAGATACTGAACTTGGTGGAATTTTGTGGAAACAAGGAAGATTTATTAAGCCACAGTGAACAGCTAATAAAATATAAGTAAAATATTGGTTTGTAGTAAAATTTCATAACACTGATGTGTTTTGTTCTTTATAAGGGGGATTTGTACTAGAAGAAAGAGGAAAGCTAAATCTATGCTAAAGACTAATTTTTTTTTGTCAATTTTTAAAAATCTCTACATTTTTATGCTTTTGATTTTTGTTTTTAAATTGAGTCCACACTCACTGATTTCAAAGAGAAAATCTGTGACTAAACTAAGACTGCATGGAGTTTTAAGCAAAGTACCATGTAATTTTAATATATTGAATATATATAGTTTTTGGTATAAACTTATTTGAAATGCAAAAATAGAAAAGAATAAAAACACAAAAAAGGAAGAAAACTCCAAAATTGAGTAGCATTTGACAGTGGTTTGTGGTATTTCCTGGGCTCACCCTTAGAGATTAAGATGCAGTAGGTTCAGGTGGAGCCCAACAATCTGCCGTTCTAATAAGCTCCCAGGTGCTTCTGTTTCTGCTGGTCTGGACACCCTGTCTCAACTTGCTACTCAAAGTGTAATCTGCAGAACAGCAGCATCAGCATCCCCTGCAAGACTGTTAGAAATGCAGAAGCTCAGTCTCAGCTAGATCTACTGAGTCTGAATCTGGATTTTAACAAGGTTCCCATGTGATTTGCATGTACAATATAGTTCAAGAAATATTGCCCTGGATATAAGAATATGGAAAGTTTCTTCATGAAAGAAGTAAATATGTAATATAACAAAATTAACTCTAGAGACCTTACCATACCCTTACTCACTATTAGGTTTTGTGTACACTAATATTACACAGAAAGAAAAAACAAGATGGAATAGTTTCTTTTATATGACATTGCATAAAATAAAAACATATAAGCAAAAAGATCATGGGGATTATTAAAAGCTCTGAAAACAGGTAAGATTATTTATCATACACCGGAATAGTCTTGGATTATTGGATTATATGAACTATGAGATCAGATTTTGTTTATATATTTATATCTTGTCTATTTTTACTTATAATTTGAGAAATTACAGTCTTAGTTTAAATATTATTTAGAATCAACATTAAGTACACTGACGAAAAGATAAATAGAGAAATAACCTGCTACAAAATGGTCCCTGTGTTTATCCAAATCTGTCAGGTACAATCAGGATAAGTTCTCACACTGTCATTCAAAGTAAAACATGGTGTTTTTTGTTTCTTTCTTTTCCCATGATTGTTACTCTTCTAATGGGGTCATTTCTAATGTGACAATTCAGGGGCCTCATCTCTGCTAAGCATATTTTCTAATGTGTCACTGAAGTGGTGATATCTTGCTTTGTCCTTGTCAGTGGGTATGAAACATTTAATAATTGACACTTTACTCAGTCTATATTAAATCATTTTGTCAGCAGTCTTTCATTTACTGGTATAAACACAATCATAATTCTTACTCCCCATGGTTTGAAAAGAAGCAAATCTTTTGTTCTGAAAAACAGCACCTTTGGCAATGGCAGATGTGTCAGATAGTCATGCTTGTTCTCCCTCTTTGAAATTCAGATGATTTGAGAAAGATAACTCAGATTCAGTTGCAAAAGTTTAGACCCTGCATTTTTGGAACTATCAACCAATATGGAAAAGGGGAGTACACAATATGAGTGAAAAAGGCTCTACTCAAAAGTTTCTTCACTCCCCAATTTTATGATCTTGAGAAACGATTCATTTCTGAAACTTATTTCTCTTCTATAAATTGAACAAATTGGGTCAGATAATCATTAACTTCCATTCTAGCTCTAAGGTTACATCATTCTATAAGCATCATTGTGTCAACTCTTGGAGGATAAAAAACAGTGTAAAATCTGTTTTATAAATTTAAAACTAAATGTGAATATTGACCACATCTTATTTAGTATAGACTGAAGGAAGTCAGTTTTACATAATGGAATTTAAAATATCATGTGCCCTAATGGTAGAGGAATATCTGAAATGGAAGAATTTTTATACCCTTTTTTAAATGCAATTTTACTGACATATATTTGCACACCATATAATATATACAAAGTATACAATCAAAGGCTCAGAGTATCATCATAGAGTTGTGAATTGATCACCACAATCAATTTTAGAACATTTTCATTATTCCAAAAAAAAAAAAAGAAAAAGAAAAAGGAACACTCAAAATATCCAAACCTCTTATCCTCTCCATTATTTATTTCTTTATTTGTCTTTATTTTATTTCTCATTAGCCTATACACTGGATAAAGGGAGTGTCACTCACAAGGTTTTTGCAATCACACAGTCATATGATAAAAGCTAGATAGTTATACTATCATCATCAATGATCAAGGCTACTGGATTACAGTTGAACAATTTCCAATATTTCCTTCTAGCTATTCTAATACACTAGAAATTAAAAAGGAATATCACTGTAATGCATAAGAACAACATCCGCAATGACCTCTCAACTCAATTTGAAATCTCTTAGTCATGAACCTTTATTTGTTCCATGTCTTTTCCCTCTTTAGGCCAGAAGGCATTCTCAATCCCAGGATGACAGGGAGATTTACATGCCTTGGAGTCATGTCCCATGTAGGAGGGAGGGTAGTGAGTTTATTTGCAGAGTTGGCTGAGAGAAAGAGGCCACATCTAAGCAACAAAACAGGTTCTCTGGGAGTAAGTCAGGCATAACTATAAGTAGGCTTAGCTTCTCCTTTGCGGGAATAAATTTCATAAGGACAAACCTCAAGATTGAGGGCTTGACTTATTAAATTGGGAGTCCCTAATGCTTGTGAGAATATCAGGAATTCCCCAGGTGGGGAAGCTTAATATTTCCACATTTTTTCCCCAGTGCCTCAAGGTGACCACAAATACTTTTTTTTTTAATTTTCTGCCCAAAATATTGTGGTTTGTATCAGGATATTACATTAATCTGTACAGAATAGCAAGATCTCATTCCCTATTCTAGATGCCATATAATTACGTTGTATAAATAAACTGCTCATACATGTTAAATTAGATAGTGTGCTACAGAAAATGTAAATACTGTACCAAATAAATATCTCTTAAATAACAGGATTAGATGTGACTTCTATAAGAGCTTACCATCTAGGAGCGTTTACAATAAGCCTTATTGAACATTCTGTACTCCCGCATTGTCAATTACCCAATGTTCTATCTTCTGATAACCTATGCGATTGAATTCAATTCTCAGTGTTTGCTCATTACGCTTAGTTTATATTAATGAGGCCTCATGGTATTTGTCCTTTTGTTTCTGTCTTATTTCGCTCAACACAATGTCTTCAAGTTTCGTTCACCTAGTTCCATGCCTCACAACTTCATTCCTTCTTGCAGCTGCTCAATACTGTATATATACACCAGAGTTCGCCCTTCCAATGCACCCTCAGGCCACATACATCTATTGCAAATCCTGAATACTGTCACCATAAACACCAGTGTGCAAGTTTCTGTTCATGTCCCTGTTTTCAGTTCTTCCAAGTATATACCAAATATCAAGGCTGCAGAATCTTGGCAAACTTATACTTAGCCTCCTGTGGAACTACCACACTGCCATCCAGATGGGGTGCACCTTTCTACTTCCCTACCAACAGTGAATAGGTATATCTCTCTCTCCAGCTCTTCTCCAGCACTTGTATCTTTCTGTTTATTTTTTAAACAGTTTTATTCTCACATCATACAATCCATTCTAAGTGAACAATCAATGGATCCCAGTAAAATCACTGTTATGCATTCATCACCACAATCTATATGAGAACATTTCCATTTCTTCTGCAAAGAAAGAGGAAATACATTTTTAAAAAAAAGGATAGAAAAAGAAAAGAAGAAACAAGAATCCCAAACCTCCCTCATATCCCCCTCTTATTGATGTTTAGTTATAGTATATTGCTTTTGTTACACTTAATGGAAGAATATTACAATGTTATTGCTAACTATAGACCCTAGTTTGCATTGGTTGCATTTTTCCATAAACCATTCCATTTGCAACACCTTGCAATGATGACAATCACTTTTTCTCCCTCACTTAAAAACTTTATTGTATTTTTACATTTAAACACCATCATTGTCCACTCTACATTTTGCTAAGTTATACAGTCCCTGTCCATATCTTCTATCTTTCCTTCTGGTGTCATACATGCCTCTAGCCTTCTTCTTCCAATCATACTCACACTCATCTTTGTTCAGTGTACTTACAATATTGTGCTACCATCAGGTAGTGTTGTGCTATCCATTTCTGGATCTTTACAGTTAATCCTGTTGAACACTATACTCCTTCAGGATCGGATACACTACCTCTACCTTCTTTCTATCTCCTGATAAGTTGTGTTCTTCCCTTTAACTTTCAGAGTTTGCACATTATAGTTAGCTCCTATTAATGAGACCATACAATATTTATCCTTTTGTTTCTGGCTAATTTCACTCAACATAATGTCCCCGAGGTTTATCCATGTTGTTGCATGTGTCCTGACTTTTATTCCATCTTACAGCTGTGTAAGATTCCATCATATGTATACATCACAGCTTGTTTATCCACTCATCTATTGGTGGACATTTGGGCTGCTTCCATCTTTTGGCAATTGTGAATAATGCTACTATAAACATCAGTGTACAAATATCCATTCATTTCCCTGCCTTCACTTCCTCTGAGTATAGACCTAGTAATAAGACTGCTGGATTATATGGCAATTCTGTACTTAGCTACCTAAGGAACTGTAAAATCACCTTCCAGACCAGCTGCACCATTCTGCATTTCCACCAACAGTGAATAAGTGTGCCTCATCCTCTCCAGCACTTGTAGATTCCCTCTCCCTCTCTCTCCCTCTCTCTCTCTCTTTCTTATTCTCTCTCTTTCTCTTTTTATATTGGCCATTCTAGTAGATGTGAGATGATATGTCATTGAGGTTTTGATTTGCATTTCCCTAATAGCTAGTGAAGATGAACATAGTTTCATATGTTTTTGAGTTATCTGTATTTCCTCTTTGGAAAAATGTCTGTTCATGTCTTTGGCCCATTTTTAAATTGGGTTGTTTTACTTTTTGTAGTTGAGTTGTAGAATCTCTTTATATATTTTATATGTTAAACCCTTACCTGATATGTGTTTCCAAATATTGTCTCCTATTGTATAAGTTGCCTTTTATTTTATGGCAAAGTGCTTTGATGTGCAAAAGTATTCAATTTTCAGGAGATCTCATTTATTTCTTCTTTCATTGTTTGAACTTGGGGTGTAATATCTAGGAAACCACCTCCTATCACAAGATGTTTAAGATATTTTCCTTCATTTTCTATTTCTGCAAAGTAAGTTCTTGGGATTTTAATTGGTATTGTATTGAATCTATAAATCAATTTTGGTAGAATTGACATCTTGAGTATATTTAGTCTTCCAATCCATGAATGTGGCATCTCATTCCATTTATTTAAGTCATTCTTAATTTATTTTAGGAATTTTTTGTAGAATTCTGTGTACAGGTCTTTTATGTCCTTGGTTAAATTTATTCCTAAGTATTTGATTCTTTTGGTTCCTAGTAAATGAATTTTTTCTTGATTTTCACCTCAGATTGCTCCTTACTGTGTGTAGAAACAGTACCAATTTTTGAGTGTTGATCTGGTATCCTGCCACTTTGCTGCACTCATTTATTAGCTCTAGGAACTTTGCTGTAGATTTTTTGGGATTTTTAAAATGTAGGATCATGTCATCTGCAAACAGTGAGAGTTTTACTTCTTCCTTTCCAATTAGTATGTCTCTTTTTTTTTTTTCTTCTTTTTCTTGCCTAATTGCTCTAGCTAGAACTTCCAGCACAATGGTAAATAACAATGGTGACAGTGAGCATCCTTGTCTTGATCCTGATTTTAGAAGGAAAGCTTTCAGTCTTTCCACATTGAGTATGATGTTAGCTGTGGGTTTTGCATATATTCCCTTTATCATGTTGAGGTAGTTTCCTTCTAGTCTTATTCTTTGAAAGTGTTTTCATCAAGAAAGGAGGTTGAATTTTGTCAAATGTCTTTTCTGCATCAATCGAGATGATGACATGGTTTTCCTCTTTGATTTATTGATGTGGTATATTACATTAATTGATTCTTCTTTTGTTGAACCACCCTAGCATACCTGAATAAAAACCACTTGATCCTGGTTTATAATTCTTTTAATATGTTGCTGGATTTTATTTGCAAGTATTTTGTTGAGGATTTTTACATCTGTATTCATTAAAGAAATTGGTTTGTAATTTTCTTTTCTTGTAGTATCTTTGTCTGCTTTGGTATTTGGGTGATGTTGGCTTCATAGAATGAGTTAGGTAGCTTTCCCTCTTTAGTTTCTTTGAAGAGTTTGAGCAGACTGGTACTAATTCTTTCTTGAATTCTTGGTAGAATTCACATGTGAAGCCATCTGGTCCTGTTCTTTTCCTTTTTTGGGAGTTTTTTGATGACTGATTCAATCTCCATTTGTGATTGTTTTGTTGTCCTCTATTTCAACTCAAGTCATTGCTGGTTGTTCATGCTTTTCTAGGAAGTTGTCAATTTCATTTAAGTTGTCTAGTTTGTTAGGATATGGTTGCCTGTAGTATCCTCTTATTATCTCATTTATTTCTGTGGGATGAGTCGCTATGCCCCTCCTCCCATTTCTGATTTTATTTCTTTGCATCCTCTCTCTCTCTCTTTTTGTCAGCCTAGCTCAGGGTCCACTAATTTTATTGATTTTCTCAAAGAACCAACTTCTGGTTTTGTTGATACTCTGTATTGTTTTCATGCTCTCAATTTCATTTATTTTTGCTCTAATCTTTGTTATTTTTCCTTCTGTTCACTCTGGTATTAGTTTTATGTTCTTTCTATTTCCTCCAAATGATCAGTTAATGCCTCAATTTTTGCTTTTTCTTCTTTTTTATTATTAGCATTAAGGGATATACCTTTCTCTCTCAGCAGTGCCTTTGCTACATCCCATAAGGTTTGATATGTTGTGCTCTCATTTTCATTCATCTTGAGATATTTACTGATTTCTCTTGCAATTCTTCTTTGACCCACTTATTGTTTAAGAGTGTGTTGTTTTGTTTAATCTCCATATGTTTGTGAATTGTACATGTCTCCACCTGTTATTGATTTACAGCTTCATTCCTTTCTGGTCAGAAAGTACTTTGTATAATTTCATTCTGTTTAAATTTATAGAGACTTATTGTGTGCTCCAACAGGTGTTCTATATTGGATAATGACCCACAGGCACTTGAGAAGAATGTGTATCCTGGTGTTTTGGGATGCAATGTTCTATATTGTCTGCTAGGTCTGGTTCATTTAACATATTATTCAAGTTTTCTGTTTCATTTTTGATCTTTTGTCTAGATGTTCTATCTATTGATGAGAGTGGTGTATTGGAATCTCCAGCTATAACTGTAGTGTTGTCAATGTATCCCTTCAGTTTTGCCAGTGTTTGCCTCATATAATTTGGGGTGCTGACTAGGTGCATAAATATTTATGAATGTTTCTTCTTGGTAGATTGCACCTTTTATTAATGTGTAATGTTTAAGAATTCTTAGACTCTTATAATAGATTTTTTATTTAAAGTCTATTTTGTCTGATATTGGTATAGCCATTCCAGCTCTTTTTGGTTGCTGTTTGTTTGGAGTATCTTTTTTCCAAACTTTTGCTTTCAACTTATTTGTGTCCTTGAGTCTAAGATGAGTCTCTTGTAGATAGCACATAGATCCCTTTTTCCAATCTGTGTTTTTTTGATTGGGGAAATTATTCCATTAACATCCAATGCTATTATTGTAAAGGCAAAACTACTTCAACCATTCTAGCTTTTGGTTTTTACATGTCATCTCTTTTTTTTTGTCTCTCTTTTTACCCCCTTGTTTACCATTTACCCCGATAATCTTTGTTTCTACACTCTCTTCCAAGCCTCTCTCTCCTGTGTTTTCTTTTCATCCTGCAGTACTCCCTTTAGTATTTCTAGTAGGGCAGGTTTCTTGTTGACAATTTCTCTTAGATTCCATTTCTCTGTGAATATTTTAAACTCTCCCTCATTTTGAATGACAGTTTTTTCAGATAAAGAAGTGTTGACTGGAGGTTTTTCTCTCTTAGTACTTTAAATATATCATACCACTGCCTTCTAACCTCCATGACTTCTGGTGAGAAATTGGTATTTAGTCTTATTGTAGCTCCCTTCTATTTGATGAGTCACTTTTCTCTTGCTGCTTTCAAAATTCTCTCTTTATCTTTGGCATTTGACATTCTGTTTAGTGTATGTCTTGGAGTAGATCAATTAGGATTTATTCTGTCTGGAGTACATTGCACTTCTTGGACTTGTATCTTTATGTCTTTCATAGGAGCTGGAAAATTTTCAGGAATTATTTCTTCAAAAACTCTTTCTGACTATTTTTCCTTCCCTTCTCTTTCTGGCACACCCATGATGTACATATTTGTGTGCTTTGTGTTGGCATTTAAATCCTTGAGACTTTGCTTTTGTTTTTTTTTTTTTTTCCATTTCTTTCTTTATCTGTTCTTTTGTTTGTCAGATTTTGAATTCCTTGTCTTCTAGCTCACTTGTCTTTCCTCTGTCTGTTCAAATCTGTTGTTGTATGCCTCTAGCGTATCTTTAATCTCTTCTATTGTTCCTTTCATTCCCATAAGTTCTATTATGTTTCTTTTCATACTTTCAAATTCTTCTTTATGCTCATCCAGTGTCTTCTTAATAGCCTTTATTTATTTAACCATATTTTTTCCATCTCCTTGAATTGATTTAAGAGATTTCTTTGAACATCTTGATTTGTTGTTCCAAATTCTGTGTATCCTCCAAAGTTTTAATTTCTTTCTTTGACTGGGCCATTTCTTCCTGTTTCTTAGTTTTTCTCCATGGAAACACTCATTCAAAGGATTCCAATCCAATCAAAACCAACATGTCTGCCCACTCAAGACTGCATCAAAGAACATGGAGTTTCCGCCCCCCTTGACCCCAAAATGACATGTTCTTTCCATATACAATATACATTCATCCCATCACATTATCACAAAAACTTAAATCATTTCAGTAACAATAAGTAAGTACAAGATCTCATCAAAATCAGTCACAGCAAAAGCAAAATTCCTCTGTGACTGTGAACCTGTGAAACTTAGAACAAGTTATCTGCTGCCAATATACAAAGGAAGGACAGTCATAGAATAAACATTCCCATTGCCAGAAGGAGAAACTGAAAGGAAAACAGGGTTAATAGAGCCAAAACAGTTCCTAAAACCCTCAGGGCAAACTCCATTAGATTTCAAAGTCTGAGAGTCTTTTAGAGAATGATATTTTATCCTTGGGGCTTGAGAGAGCAGGAGTCCAACCCTTTCCAAGGGCCTTTGTGGTGACCCTTTCCTCTCCAAATGCTGGGGTGAGTGCTCCAACATATCCACACATTGGGGAGAACACTTCTTTTCAGCCCCACCCTCCTCAAACATTGGGGTGTCATCCAGACTCTGCCTTTCCAGGGCAAAGGCTCTACCCTCTCCAAACAGTGGATCTGTGACCAGGCTCTCCCCAATACCCTCTCTGAGGCCTGGGGTGGCAACACTCTTCCTGAGCATAGAGGTGGAATGCCTGCCCTTGACCTCTGGGGCAAACTCACCCTTTCCATGTGTGTGAGCTGCTCTGTTCTCCCTGCCCAAGACTTCTTGACTCCAGAGCCCAATCTCCATGGCCCTATCTTTGAAGAAATTTTTCCTTCAATTTGTTCCTTGTCTCTATCCTCCAGTCCAGATTGACAGCAGCTCCATTTATAAAGCTCTCACAAAAATTCTGTAGGCTTTGCATGAAGCACTCAGGGGTCAAAGCTGTCAGACAATAGGACTTCCCACAAATCCTTTCTGGATAACTCCATCTTCAATCCTGGCTTGTACTGAAATGGCAGCTGGGTTCCATGTTTGGTTAAATCCTCATGTTGAACTGTATCTTCTGGGGTCTCACTTTATGGAAGCCCAGAATTTTCCAAAGTATCAATTTCTGGCTTCTTTGTACTCAAGAGTTCAATTCTCAATTATCTCTGCACTGTCACATTTTACGATAAGTTGCAAGGAGAAGCCAGGCTGCACTGATCGTTTTCAAATGCTGCCTTCCATCTGACACCAGGACTCAATTTTGTCAAATTCTCTGCTGCTTTAAAACAAGGATCACCTTTCTTCTAGTTAGCAATGACAAATTCATCATTTCTGCTCAAGGCCTTATCAGAAATATCTTTAGAGTCCATATTTCCACAGTTTCTTCAAAGCAGTTTAGGCCTTTTCCTTCAAGCTCCTCACAATTCTTCCAGAATCTTCCTCTTATCCATTTAAAAAAGCCATTCCAACATGTCTAGTATTTGCAAACTCAGCAATACCCCATTTCTTTGGTACCAAAATCTGTTCCAGTTTGCTAATGCTGCCTTTTTGCAAAACAACAGAAATGGATCTGCTTTTATAAAGGGGGCTTATTTGGTCACAAAGTTACAGTGTTAAGGACATAAAGTGTCCAAGATAAGGCATCAACAATCAGGTACCTTCACTGGAGGATGGCCAATGTCATCTGGAAAACCTCTATTAGCTGGGCAGGCACGTGGCTGGCATCTGCTCTAAAGTTCTGGTTTCAAAATGGCTTTCTCCCAGGAAGTTCCTTTCAGGCTGCTGCTCCTCAAAATGTCACTCTTAGTTGCTCTTGGGGCATTTGTCCTCTCTTAGCCTCTCTGGAGCAGAAGTCTGCTTTCAAAGGCCATATCCAAAATGTCTCTGTAAGCTGCAGCTCCTCTCAGCTCCTGTGCATTCTTCAAAGTATCTGTCTTGGTTGTAGAAAGAGTCTAGAGAAAGATTCCTTCCCTCTGCTCTTTCTCTGGGAATCTTGATCTGTTTTGTTTGTTTTTATTTTGCCTCTATTGATTTTTTTTTATTCTCCTTTTGTTGCCTTTCGCTGCTTTTGCCTAGAGGGCAAATTCTGGAAGGAGCATCACCCTGGAGAGGACTTTCCCAAGTCAGTATTTCTCAGCCAAAACAGGGCCAGGGACTGACAAAGGGGGCACTGACCAGCTCCAAGGATTCCTGGGGAGAGGGTCAGGAAAGACACCAAAAAGATTTTTTGATGACTCCCCAAAGTTTTACTTTCTTGTCCTGCAGCAGATGGTGCTCATCAGCAAACTGTTCCCCACAGCCCTAACGAAGCTCTGCATATTTAATCTCCACCACCTTTGCCCCTGTCAGGGGTGGAGTTGAAACAATGGCAGCTGCAATCACTGTCTGTGGTGGGCTAAAATAAGTCCCAAGTCATTACCCAATGATATAAATTTGCCAATCAATGATGTAATCATTTATCAGCCATGCCCTCCTCCTCTATTCTTGGGACACAGGGCTTCCATGTCCTTCTGCATCAGCAACAGCCAGCCAGGGACCACACCCAAGGTGACTCACCTCAAGAATAGGGCACTAGTGTTAGTAGCTGTTGTAGAATGAGTTACTCAGAGCTCTTTACAACAGTTCTGCCTGTTTGAACTGCTTCTTCCTGGATGCTGTACAGTGCTTCCCTGGCCTCCAGAACCCCAGAACAGTTGTTTCAGACTGTTTCTGCTTGCCCACTAGCTTTTTTGGGGGAGAGGAGTGAGAGCTGGTGCTCCCTACTCTGACATCTTTCCCAGAAGTCAAACCATGCATTTTTTCCTCCATTCTTTTTGCACATCTGTGGTGTTTCCAGTTTGGGGCTTTTATAAATAAAGCTATTATGAACATTTTTCACAAGAAATTATTTTTTAATATTCATATGATTGCTAGGGTCATAGATAAAATATAGTTTAAACCTTTTAAGCAACATCCAAACCATTTTCCAGAGTGGTTTTACCATTTTACCTTTCCACCATTATGTATGAGGGTTTCAATTGCTCCAGATCCTCTCCAACATTTGGTGTTGTCAGCCTTTCATTTCAGCAATTTTGGTGGTGGTGTCTTGATGTCTTATTGTGTCCCTTCTCTTTTTAATTCATGAATAGCATTGGGATCATATCAGGAGACATAAAAACTGAGCTGCTTTCAAAGACTAAACTTTATGAAATTGCAGAGGATCATGTTTTCAGGTAAAACTGAGTGTGTCTGCTGTACTTGAGTCAGTATATAACTACAGAATGAATATCATGCTCTGTGAAAGAGGAGAAGAGAGACTACTAAGGAATAGCCAATTTATTTGAAGGTGATTTAAGTAAAATGCTAGATAATTGGGAGAGCTAGCGTAGAAAAGACAGCAGAGCTGTCACATTTTAATGGTAAGTTAGAGCCCTCTGCAAAGCCTAGTCAAGTCTTCAGTGAGAAAAGAGTACTTCCTCAAAGTGGCCAGGAATAATTCTGCTTTTTCTTTTCTTTTTTAAACTTTAGGATGGTAACAATCAACAGGTAAGAAACAGAAACAAATGAGTAGAGATACATAAAGTAGAACTGTCAATCTGTTTAGCATTATTGAACGGATTCTTTTTTCAGTTATTTCTTCCCAGGTTACCTCTTAAGGAAGACTGAAACTTCAAATGGGGACCAAGTGGTCTAAAGCATTGTTTTAACAAAAGTAAGGTTTCGGAAACATATATGCTTTCCTGGGAGACTTTTATAAATTCAGGTTCCTAAGATCCTAATCCAGACTTACTGAATCAATAGATAGGGTAAAGAAACTGCACTTTTAAGAACTCCACCATGCAGAATGAAGTTAAAGAACTTCTTTTGTAAATTTTGAAGACTGCAGGACTATGGTAAGTGAGGTAAAGAAAAGACTCAGGTGGTCTTTATTATACAGTTCTAAAAAATAACAATTGGGAAAAATAATAAGTACTATTTCTTTACTGACTCTAAGCCCTTGTTAATTAAAATTAAGAAATAAAACTAATGTCTTCTTTTAGTTAAAAGTAATGACTTGCCTTTTGTATCCTTATTTCAAATGAAACATAATTACATTAAAATGGGCAGTAAAGGCTTTTGTGAAATACCATGTCATTGGTGGGATTTCTTAAACCATTCAAAGCTTATAATTTTCTTGTCTGTGATATAATTGGGGTTTTAGATTTGTTGTTCATAATCATAGAATTCTTTGATTTTATGATAGAGAAACTACTATGTATAAACATATTTAATATGGATGTCATGATTCAATCATTGGTTGGCAAGATATTTAAGTATGCATTTCAACATTCTTATTTTACATGACTCAGTAATTTTCATCATTCATTGTTTCTTTATTTCCCTAAATGATTCTCTGTGATTTTGTCATACACTGATCAGTGTATAAATCATGTGTAAGAATCAACAGTAACTGATAAAAGAGATGAACTCATAACTTCTTTATATAATTACCTTCTTGGAAATGTTTTTCATATTCTTTATTGCTGTTAGTTGCTCATGCATTATCTACTTTTGGGATCTTGGGACTGTTAGGCTTTTAGTCTTAAAAGTAATTGAAGGAATTTATTTTTGCCAACATAAAAGCTTTTGGTCCAATTTACCCATTTTGTATAATTTTATTGAAAAGCTGTTCTCCAGTTCTGCCAATCTCAATCACTTTTGTTTAAAGCATCTGGTGTAACAGCTGTCAGAGTCTTTGGCTTTCCTCTCCTTTTACTCCTTACCCTCTACATTTCTATCAACTACTTGGCTCATCATGCCTAGATTTCTATACCTTTTAACCTAAAATGACTCTCCCTAAAGATTCCACAATATTATTTACAACCTGAATTAGATTTGTGTTTTTATTTTCAAGAAGTTATCAGGATTCAGTGATCATCATTAAAAGAGTGATGGCCTACCACTTAATATAATAATGACATGTATATAATATATTTTATATAAATATATATGGAAAACATAAAATCAAGGGCAGGTAAATCAATTGCTAAGTCACCCAACATTGTAGAAAGATGTCATGTCTACATGTGTTCTTAGGAATTTTGAAATACTGTCTCAGTTTCTTAGAGCTGCCATAACAATGCACCACAAACTGGAAGGTTTAACATCTCAGAAGTTTATTGTTTCATGGTTCTACAAGTTAGAAGACTGAAATCAAGAAATTGGCAGGGCCATTGTAACTCTGAAGTCTGTAGGAAAGTATCTGTTCCATGCCTCTCTACCAACTCCTGGTGGTAACTGGAAATTCTAGTGTTCCTTAATATGTGGTAGGGTTTACTCTGATCTCTGCTTCCATCTTCACATGTCCACCCTCTTTTTCTCTGTCCATCTGAATCCATACTCTCTTATTATGACACCAGTCATATTGGATTAGAACTCATTCTAATTATAGTGGCCTTATATTAATTTCTCATCACATCTTCAAGGACCTTATTTCCAAATTAGGTCACAGTCATGGGACCTGGCATTAGAGCTTGAACATACCTTTCTGGGGGACACAATCCAACCAATAACAAATACCATATCCTTTCTTCATTATCCTCAACTCCCTATTTTGCAATTTAATAATAAAAATGCTTAAAAAGATTTTATAAATTGTATATAAAGTCCTCTATTCTGAGGACTTTGAGAACCTTGAGGAACATTCATATATATATATATAATTGGAACCTTGATTGTCTACACATATAGTTCAAATTGAATTGTTATTACTTTCCTCATCTCATAGTGTTCTGGTATTCATACAAATACTACTTACTTAAATATTGTATCTTCTAGGGAGAAATGCTTTGTTTATTTATCTTCCATCATTCAGTTCTTTATCAGTTAGGTGATTCTTATCATTCCATGCCATCTCTTGCCAACAGTCATTAAATAAATGTTCAGGTAGTTGCCAGTTGCAAAAATATGAGAGCTAAATCAATGACTTGGATATCAAAGATATTTGATTCTTTTCTATGGCTCCTCCTTCATTTGTCAGGTCAAAAATTTGGACAAAAATTGGGTCTTATTGTTTTTACCAATGTTTAAGTATTGGGGGTTTAAACAATTTATCAGCAATGTGAAATAGAATAGTAAAAATACAGCAAAGTATTTTACATGCAGTTTTGACAAATGATGTGGCTGGTGCAGGAGGAAATGTGTGTGTGTGTGTGTGTGTGTGTGTTTAATTTGACAGAGTAACGATTTCTTTCCAACACTGTAGGAATGATATTTGTTAGTTCTCCCAAATGGTAGATATGTTAGAAATGTCTAGAAAATGTTAGACACCATATACCAAGAGTAACAGTTCTCATGAGCATGTGAAAATAAAGAAATGCAGGGTTTACAACATACCACAGGTGCAGCTTAACAGGAAGTGCTAGAATGCTGCAAGTCAGCTGAAACCATGTTATAGCCTTTCCAAATACACTAGCCTTAACAAAAGTGCTGGGTGCAAATGTGGCAAATAATTAGCAGTTGGCTTTTCAAAAGGCAGGAGCCAGGCAACAGGACTCTTGGGCACACAAGCAGACAGCCCTTAGGTAGCTCCATTTTATCAGGTTAATTGACAAAATTATTTCTAATTAAATTAATTGAAGATAGGTTGGAACCCCCCTAAGGTGTGTCTGTTAAAAAATTTAATATGTTGTTGAAGGCAGCTGCTTGAATTCATGCTTGTGTTTAGTGGAGATAGATTCCTGTTTTCAATAGCTGCACTTGGAAAGAAAATATAAATCAGGAAGTGTTTGTTGCCATTTATTTGTATGGTGTTCTTTTTTTCTTGACAGCTATTTCAGTCCATCCTAGAACTAGGACATGTGTCTAGATAAAGCTGAAAATTAAAATTTATATATATTATCACATGTAAATATGTTACATATCTGAACTGTGATAGGTCAAAAGCACTTTTGGGTTTGAAGTTTATGGATTGGACTAACCATGAGCAGTCCTGAAGGACCATGGCATACTTTTAGATTTGTAATATTGAAAAATCAACTACTTGAACTAGTCACCTAGATAATGTATAGAGCCAAATAAATCATCCAGGAATCATTCACTCTATACCCTAGATGCAGGCACCATGTGATATGCAAGAGGCATAATGGTGAGCAAAAAACAGGTATCAGTCCCTGCTTTTAGAACTTTGCTGCCTAGAGGAAACCATCCTTGTATTAGCTCTCCCATTGTTTTGCATATATCGCCATTACATAAAATAGGCTTTGAAAAGACAGCTAGTTGTTAGTTGGGATTAAAATGAAGAGAGGATGTACAAGAAAATCATGGTATAGTTGAAGGTCTTGGAATAAGTGGTAGTTTGGAAGTGTATGTACCTCAGAAAAAATCATGTTTTTTAAATCCATTCCTATATGTGGGACCTTTTAATTAAGTTATTTCAGTTGAGGCCTGACCCAGTGTGATGGTTGGGTTCATGTGTCAACTTGGCTAGGTGGCCTAGCTGTCTGGTCAAGCGGGCACTGGCCTGACGATTGCTGTGAGGATATTTGAGGCTGGTTAATAAACCAACGGGCTGTTTGTCGGATCATCAGTCAATTGACTGCAGCTGACTGATGACTCATCAAGGGGCGTGCTTCCACAGTGAGAGAATGCAATTGGCTGGATTTGGTCTGGGTGATCAGCCGGTTTGTTGGATCATCAGTCAATTGACTGTGGCTGACTGACGACTCATCAAGGGGCGTGCCTTCCACAATGAGAGAATGCAATTGGCTGGATTTGGTCCAGATGATCAGTTGGAGGCTTATAAGCCGGACGGTTAGAGAACCTTCACTTCTTCTTTGGCTGCTCAGTGAAGCATTTCTTGGGGAGCTCATCGAAGTTGCCGGTTCGTTTCCTGTGGAGTT
Source organism: Choloepus didactylus (assembly GCF_015220235.1). Classification (NCBI taxonomy): domain Eukaryota; kingdom Metazoa; phylum Chordata; class Mammalia; order Pilosa; family Megalonychidae; genus Choloepus; species Choloepus didactylus. The sequence goes on from NC_051309.1 coordinate 67,927,622, forward strand.
CGTCAAAGTTGTCGGTTCGTTTCCTGAGGAATTCGTTGGACGTCTTCCTTGGAGTTGACAGCTTGTTGACGGCTCTGCAGAATTTGGACTCATGCGCTCCTGCAGTTGCGTGAGTCACTTTTACAATTTGATAATCAGAGACATCTCTCATTGATTCTGTTTCCAAGGAGAACCCTAACTAATACAACTTGGTACCAGAAGTGGGGTGCTTTTGCTGCTGAGTTTGCAAATACCAAACATGTTGGAACGGCTTTTTAAATGGATAAGGGGAAAATACTGGAAGAATTGTGACGAGCTTGATAGAAAAGGCCAAAATTGCTTTAAAGAGACTGTTTGTGGAAATATGGACTCTAAAGATACTTCTGATGAGGACTTGAACAGAAATGATGAATGTGTTGTTGCAAACTGGAAGAAAGGTGATCCTTGTTTTAAAGTGGCAGAGAATTTGGCAAAATTTACTCCTGGTAACAGACGGAAGGAGGAATTTGAAAGCAACAACCTGGAATACTTAGCTGAGGAGATCTCCAGACTACCTGTGGAGGATGTATCCTGGCTTCTCCTTGCAGCTTATAGTAAAATGCGAGCAGAGAGAGATAAACTTAGAACTGAACTCTTGGGTTCAAAGAAACCAGAAGCTGATGACTTGGAAAATTATGAGCTTCCAGGGGGTGGAATCCCAGAAGCTACAGCTCAACGTGAGGATGTAACCAAACATGGAACCCAGCTGCCATTTCAGTACAAGCCAAGATTGGAGATGGAATTATCCAGAAAGGATTTGTGGAAAGTCCTATTGTCTAATGGCTTTGATCTCTGTGTGCTTCATGCAAAGCCAACAGAATTTTTGTGAGATCTTTACGGACAGAGCCATTGCCAGTCTGGACTGGAGGAGACAGACAAGGAACAAATTGAAGGAAGAATTTCTTCAAAGACAGAGCCATGGAGGTTGAGGTCTGGAGTCAAGAGGTTTAGGGCTGGGAGAGTGGAGCAGCCCACATGCATGGAAAGGGTGAGTTTGCCCTGGAGGTCGAGGGCGGGCTTTCCACCTCAATGCTCTGGAAGAGTTTTGCCACCTCAGTTCCCAAAGAGGGTGGAGAACATTTCCAGGGAATTGAGGAGAGCCTGGCTGCCACTCCACTGTTCTGAAAGGGTTGAGCGTGAGCCCCGGAGATGGAAGGGAATCCGGGAGCTGCCCCGATGTTTGAGGAGGGTGGGGCCGAGAAGGTGGTCTCCCCAATGTGTGGGTATGTTGGAGCACTCACCTAAGCATTTGGAAAGGAACGGGCTGCCGAAAAGGTCCTTGGGAAGGGTTAGGCTCCCGCTCTCTCAAGCCCCAAGGATGCAACATTGTTCTGTTAATGACTCTCAGACTTTGAAATTTAATGGACTTTGTCCTGCCGGTTTTAGGAACTGTTTTGCTCCTGTTAACCCTGTTTTCCTTACTGTTTCTTCTTATGGAAATGGAAATGTTTATCCTATGAATGTCTGTCCTTTGTATATTGGGAGCACATAACTTGTTCTAAGTTCACAGATCCACAGCTAAAGGAAAATTATGCCTTAGGACTGGCCATGCCTGTAATTGATTTTGATGGGATCTTGTACTTAACTTTTGTTACTGAAATGATGTAAGTTTCTGTGATATTTTTGTGGGATGAATATATTTTGTATTTGGAAAGATAATGTCATTTTGGGGTCCAGGGGGTAGAATGTGCTGGTTTGAGAGTATTGTGTTCCCCAAATGCTATTATCTTTGTGGTCTTGTGTGGGGCAGAAATTTTGGTGCTGGTTAGATTTGCTTAGAGTGTGCCCCACCCAGCTGTGGGAGATGATTCTGATGACATGTTCCCATGGAGGCGTGGCCCTGTCCATTCAGGGTGGGCCTTGATCACTGGAGCTATATAAATGAGCTGACTCAGAGAGAGGAAACTCAGTGAGTGCAGCTGAAAGTGATGTTTTGAAGAGGAGCAAGCTTGCTAGAGAGGAACATCCTGGGAGAAAGCCATTTTGAGGCCAGAGCTTTGGAGCAGATGCCAGCTGCCTTCCTAGCTAGCAGAGGTTTTCCGGACGCCATAGGCCATCCTCCGGTGAAGGTACCCGATTGCTGATGTGTTACCTTGGATGCTTTGTGGCCTTAAGACTGTAACTGTGTAGCGAAATAAACCCCCATTTTATAAAAGCCTATCCATCTCTGGTGTTTTGCATTCTGCAGCATTAGGAAACTACGACACTCAGGGTGGGTCTTAATCCTCTTACTGGAGTTCTTTTCAAGAGGATAAGAGACAGAATAAAGCCAGAGAATTTCAAAGAAAAGCCCCAGAGAAGCTAAGAGAGGATCCACAGAAAATAGAGTGGAAGCCACTAAAGCCAGAAGCTGAAATCAATGAAATCCAGGAGAGAAGAACCAGCAGATGCTGCCATGTGCCAGGTACTGATGGTCTGTCCTCAAAGTCCAGAAATCACCCTGTTAATGCCTTGAGTTGAACGGTAAATTAATAAGTCCCTACTGTAAAAGCCAACCTATTTCTGGTATATTGCATTCTGGCAGCATTGTCAAACCAAAACAGAATGTATTCTTTACAACTATTAGTTCTGGGTCCTAGTACTAGTCTTACATTCAATTATCATTTATTGGTGTGGTTTACAAATAGTATACTCTGAAGCCCAGGGGACTGGATTGACGAAAAGAAGCCAGTGGTGGGGGCTAATTTGGCTCAGCCTTTTACATATTTTATGTGTTTCTCCTTCTAGAGTATAACTTTAATTTTAAGAGCATATTCTGTGGTTAAACATTTATTGAAAACTGCTGGATGAGCATATGCTGTTTTAGTTTATAACATACTTAGAAAAGTATCTCTGTTCCTCCTAAATTCCTTCTTTTGAGAAATACTAATTTGTGAGTCCCATCATCTGCTAAATACCAGAAGATTAGTGATAAGTAATATTTGAGATCAGAGAAAGGAAAAAGATAACTCATGATCTGAAGCAATTCCAGAAAGAAAATATGCAGATTCATATGGTGGCTTTTTATTCAGTGTCTTAGTTGGCTTACAAGCATTGGCTTACATAGTTTACGTATTCAAATCTGTAGGGTAGGCCAGTAACAGTGATTTTGCAGTCTTGAGTCCAAAATCTAAAGGGGAAGTCAGTAGGCAGAAAATTCACAAAGACATAGATGGTGTAGTCTCGAGGCAGAAATTCTTCTTTGTGGAACCCTCAGTTCTTTTCTCTTAAGGCCTCCAACTTATTGGATAAGTCCCCTATACATTATTGAGGGTAATCTCCTTAAAATCAACTGATTGTAGATGCTAATCCTATGCACACAATACCTCCACAGCAATATCTATTTCAGTGTTTGAATAAATAATCATAACCTAGCCAAGTTGACACATAAAATGAACGGTCACAATATTATGTTGGCTCTCTAACAGTGATTTGGAAAAAAAAGTATATGTGGAAAGGAGGTTCTGCAGGACTGGCAGTAGGGGAATAGATTGTTGTACTTAATAGCATGATAATAGTAGGACTCCATTGAGACTGGAAATATATATTATTAAATGGCAATTTTAATGCTATCTGTATAAAATATTAGAATGTCTTAGTTTCCAGAGCTGCTGTAACAAAGGACCACTGACTAGCTTGCTTAAATAACAGGAATTTATTGCCTCATAGTTCTGGTGGTAAAAACTCCAAAATCAAGATGTTGGCAGGGCCATGCTTCCTCTAACATCTGGAGGTTCTGGAGATGGTTTGAGAGCAATCCATAACTCAATCTCTGCCTCCAGAACATGGCTGTCTGTCTCACTGTCATATGTGTCTCTGTCCAAATTTCCTCTGATTATCATCCACCCTAATCCAGTTTTGCCTATTCTTAACTAACAATGTCTTCTAAAGATCCTATTTACAAATAAGTTCACATTCACATGACTGGATGTTAGGACTTGAAGAAATCTTTTTTGGGGACACAATTCAGTACATAACAGTCTTCCATCAGGACCACAAAAAGCCTTCTTATGTTTAAAATTCATTCATCTCATTCCAGCATCACAAAAAGCCTTAAGCCATTTCGGTACTGACTCTAAGTCCAAAGTCTCATCAAAGTGAGTGATGTGAGTACTCCATCCTGAAGCAAATTCCTCCCCCTCTGTCAGCCTGTGAAACCTAGAAATCAATTCACCTACTTCAAAAGCACAATGGTGGTAAAGGCACAGGACAAATTTCCCTGTTCCATGAGGGAGAAATTGGAAGGTTAATAGGGGTCACAGTCCCAAGAAAGTCTGAAACCCAGCAGGGAAAATTCCATTAGAGTTCTAGGCTTGAGAGTAATCTATGCCTTGATGCTTTTCTTCTGGGCCTGCTGGTACAGCAGCCCCACCCTCTCTGAGAACCAGGACTGTCCCACCCTCTCCAAACACTGGGCAGAAGCCCACTCTCTTTGTTCAAGCCTCGACATTTGATGCCCTTGGAGTCATTCTTCCTTTATTTTGTCCCATCTTTGCCCCATTCAGCCTAGTCTGCCGGTGTTTCTTTTGATATATAATTCTTAAAATTTTGTTAGTCTTCCATAGGGGTCCAAGTCATCAGATAAAAGTGTCTTCCACAGATCTTTCCTGGATAATTGCATTTCCATTACTGATTTCTTCTGAGATGTTTGATTTGATCCATGAGTTAGCAAATAGTTTTTCATCCACACCCTCTGTTGAAACCTTGTTCTCTAGGAATTCACCTTCCTGAAACACAAGGAAGGCCCTGTTAGGGCAACATCTGGCACTCATCTCAGAGCACACTATCTGGATAGGCTGAGAATTTTCCAAATCATTAATTACTGGTTCCTTTGTGCTTAACAGTTCATTCCTCAATTTCTCTCTTCCCTCTTACATATTATTATAAACAGTAAAGAGAAACCTGTCCAAACCTTCAACATTTTGCTTGGAAATCTCCTCAGCTAAATATGCACATTCATTGGTTACAAGTTCTGTCTTCCATCTGTCATCAGTAAGCAATTCTGCAAGTTCTTTGCCACTGTAAGAGAAGGATTACTTTTCCTTCAGTTTCCAATAACATATTTATCATTTCCTTCTAAGGCCTAATCAGAATCTCCATTAACGTCCATATTTCTACTGACACTTTCTTCAAGGCAATCCAGACTTTACTGTCAAGCCTCTAAAATTGTTCCAGCCTCTACTACCCATTCCCCAATTCCAAAGACACATTAACATTTTTAAGTATTTGTTACAGCAGCACCCCACATCTCAGTATCAGGAGCTTTATTAGTCAGGGTTTTCTGGAGAAGCAGAACCAATAAGACTTTTCTCTCTCTCTCTCATCTCTTTCTCTCTCTCATCTCCCTCTCTCTGTCTCTCTCTCTTATTCTGTGTTTATGGATGTGTGTGTATGTATATGTATGAGATTTGTCAGCTTATGTGATATGACAGGTCCAATTTCCATATAGCAGGTCACAGGTTGGCAATTCAGAGACAGTGTTGCTAAAGTGTCTGGACATGTAGGGAGGCCAGGAAGGAGTGAAAGGTATAGTCTGGAGGCAGAATTCCTTCTTATTCTTGAAACCTTTAGTTCTTGCTTGTAAGATTTCTAACTGATTGGATGAGGCCCATCCCCATTGCTAAGGATAAGCTCCTTCACTTAGTCAAATGATTTAAGATGTTAATTCCATCTATGAAATACCTCCACAGTAAAAACTAGTCCAGTGTTTGACCAGACAACTGCACAACATAACGTAGATAAAAGTTGACACATAAAATAACCATCACACAAAGAAAAGTAGTATTAGTAAAGTTGTTCTCTACTATAATACTAATGAATCTAATTATGCCATTCCTTAAGTCTTACCATAACATATTAAGTTTTGGAGGAGACTTCTAAGTGATTCTTCTTCTTATCTATCTATCTATCCATCTATCTCTATTTTAAAACTGGAGAAAACCCAAATACAGCTTCACTTGTCTATTCATTGCTTCACTCAGGACAATGCTTTTAATGAATATATAACTGGTCAGCCAATGCATCCATCTGTCTACACAGAAAATTAGCATTGTTCAAAAGAGCACAGCTAAATAATTTTTAATAGCCTAAAATAAATTACTTCAACAAAGAAAGAATTAACCGCTCAGATATTATTGTAAACTATCCCTCCCTTCCAAAACAGACAGATAACCCCAATATATTGTTTTTTTTTCTTTTTTCTTTTTGGAATCATTTTTCTATACATATAGTCAAATCCAGGCACTAGATTGCCTTATAAATATTAATTTATAGTTAATTAGCCTTTTATTTGAAAGAGTGCTGCAAATGTCTGATCCATCAAATCATGCATACTAATTATAAGTAAATGCACCTTCACTGTCTTCATAAGGAAATGATAGTTTAATCTTAAGACTGTCACTTTTCATTGCAAAGGATAATGCCTGGCAGCTTTGTGTCAAAACGAGTTGTCAAAAGGGAATATTTCAATAACTCTCAGGTTCCTAATTGAAAAGACAATAAAACACAGAGACAAACCACAGTTCAATGAATAGTTCCATTTATATGAAGTTCCCAATATGTCATTCTACACTGTTCATAACTTTATACATATACAGAGGAAATCATAAATTATAGGCCAGGATTTGGGTAAAATCTCATCAGTCCCTAAGGGCACAAGTTAATGTGAGCTTGCTTACATTTGAATTGTTTTAATTACCATGTAGCATGGATGAAGCTACAGTTTATTTACAACGTTTTGTTTCATTCTAGCTGTTCTTGCATTTCAATAGTGTTGTAAAATATTTAGAAAAATATCTAGTAGATAAACATGGCTATCAACTCTATTTCAAATCTTGTTTTAGACCACTAGGCAAAGGTGGAGACCTCCTTCTATTGAATTACTACAAGATTCTGAAAGGTACTAGGTAGATCTCTGGAGGAGAACTATAAAGATTTTTAGCTACAAACCAATATGTATTTTAGACTTATAAGGCTAACACCAGAATGCGCTAAGCATTCTAGGAACTGTTTTATATGTACTCCATCCTCATTCAATCCTTGCAGCAATGTTGTGAGGACTGTACTACTATATTTAATTTTAGATGATAAAATTGCTGCTTAGAAAGGTTAGGTTAAATTGTTCCATGTCACACAGTATGCAAGTAGAAACTTCATTTCTCAATATAAATTTGCTTTTGAAAAAAGACCCAGAGTTTTAACCACTCTGCAATATTGATTTATATTGTCAAATTATATATTTTTATTTCTAGAGCATTTCTTTCTATTAAAAAAGCTACTAATTTCTGTGAATTCTTCAAATGAGAATAAAGCTTTCTATGTGAAATAAAAAATGGGTGAGGCTATTTTGAAATTTCATAAAATAATTTGATAGCTACATGTACACATGAACCCAACTAAAATTTCAAGCTTACTCTTTCCTTGATATGAGATGCCTCGTTTCTACTATATCTCTCATTCTTCTCCTACTGTTCTCTCCCTTGCTCAATTTTCTCTGGTCACATTGGTCTGTCTATACTTCCCGGCAAATGTAGGGGATGTTTTTAACTTAGGATCTGGCCTTGTGAGCTTCAGTTTGCCCCACTAAATCCACTCTATGCATTTCCACCCTTCTCTGCTATACCAATTGTTCCCATGCTCTCTGGAAGATTTGAAGTTTAATGTAGATAAAGTCTAATACAGATTTAAAGTTTAATAAATATTTGAATCATCTGAATAAGGAAAAACCAAGTTTGAAGTATATTTTCAAGCATATAACTCAAAAAATTAGTTTATTGAATAAAATGGAAAAAATTATATGTATTTATTATTTAACTATGAAATTGCTTTTTGCAATAAACTTTTTATTTTAGAATAGTGTGATGGTTACTTCATGTGTCAACTTACCTACGTTACAGGTAACCTGATTGTTACCGTATGGGTATTTTAATGAATATAAATCATTAGTCTTTTGAGTGCATCTATAGTGGATTACATCTATATCAACAAAGGAGATTGCCTTCAGCAATGAGAGAAGTATCATATAATCAGTTGAAATCTTTAAAAGGAGAACTCTGAATAGTACATATTTTGGTACAAGTAATGGTTCTTGAGAAACAATCTTAAGGATGAGATCTCTGAGTTTTTTATGGGGTTATGGGAACTGGTTGTCTAACTTAGGTTAAAAGTCACTAACGGCTCTCTTTCCAATGACCAAGGTGGCACTGATACTCCATGCCATGAAATGGCAATAGAGATACACAAAATATCACCACTGGATATTGCTACTCTAATGCTTATAAATGTGTATTTGATAACTTAACAGAGCTTTGTGGAGTTAAGAAGTATGATCATGCTGACTAGTTGTTCCTAAATATGCTGGACAAATTTGTTAAAGAAAAGGATGAGCTCAGGGTTTCAAATGTCCATCCCAAGCACTGCATGAAGGACATGAAAGTTTCTATGTGTGACTTGAAAGAAACCCTTATTTCTCATAGTCACACACTTGAGGTTTCTGAAAACCAGACAGAGTCTCACTGTGTGAAAGGCTGAATTACAATGCAAATTGAATCCCCAACTTTGCAGTGTGTCTCCTGTTGAAGTGACGGAATTTTGGGAGAAGGAATAGGATCCTGAAAATTGGAATGTGGGTATATGTGCTGATAATGATGATGGCAGGGACATTAAACTCCTAGATTCTGCTGAGTCTTCTTTGCCACATAAACCTGTTCTGATCTGTCCTGAGGAATTAGCCACCCCATTTCCAATCTGCCCATCTATCTTGCCTCCTTCTGAAGAAATTATCTGCTGTGCCTGATAAACTGAAATTGCCTCCCCATGAGGAAAAAGCCCTCACACCTCCCTCTGAAGATATCAACTCTCATTTCACCAGATGAAATTGTAATGGAATGTCCTGATGTACTTGGATTGCAAGACACTGCTAGTTCCTCTCATAAGCCATCCCCACCAGCTTATAACTAGCCTCCAAAAGGCATGGTATAAAATGGGACCCGTGAGGAGTATGCTACTCTTGAAGGGAACTATAGGATATTTACAATTGATACAGACAGAAATCAGGGGCCTTTCAGTGCAGTGAAATTTCTAGACAGACAGTGGTATGAGGCAGGTCAAGATATTCCTTTGTTTTAATTTCATTTGCTGCTCAATAACAATGCAATGGCTTTCTTAAATAAACAATGGGAACTCATTCACTAATTACCTATGGCTGAAGAAAAGTCCAAATTAAGGCATCTTCAAGGTGATGCTTTCTTCCCAAAGACTGTGGCTTTCTGGGCTGGCTGCTGACTATCTTTGGTCCTTAATTTGTCACATGGCAAGGCAGATTATGGTGTCTCCTGGTCTCTCCCTTCTCTTCCAGGTTCCTTGGATGTTCAGGTTTTGGCTGCTCTCTCTGGCTTTCTTACTCTGTCTGAAGTTCATTCCACTCATGAAGGACTCCAGTAATAGGATTAAGACCCATCCTAACTGGGCCATACCTTAAGTGAAGTAGCCTCATCAAAACTTCCTACTTACAATGGGTTCACACCCATAGGAATGGATTAGATTTAAGAACACGTTTTTTTTCTGGGGTACATACAGATTCAAACCACCGTACCTTCTAAGGTGAAGGATGAGCTGTTGCATCAGACCCCTCCTACAACCACAAAGGAGGCACAAAACCTATTTAGCATCTTTGAATTTTGGAGGCAATGTATTTCTCATTTAGATGACCTACTCTAACCCTTTACCAAGTGACCCAAAAAGCTGCTAGTTTTGAGTGGAGACCAGAACAAGAAGAGGCTCTGCAACAAGTCCAGACTTCTGTGCAAGTTGCTCTGCCACTTGGGTCCTATGATCCAGCAGATCCAGTGGTGCTGGATGTATCAGTGGAAAATAGAGATGCTGTTTGAAGCCTATGGCAAGTTCCTATAGGAGAATCACAATGGAGATCTATAGGATTTTGGAGCAAAACCCTGCCATCCTATTCAGATGACTGCTTTCCTTTTGAGAAATAGCTTTTAGCCTGCTACTGGGCTTTAGTAGAGACCAAATACTTAACTATGGGCCACCAAGGCCCATAGTTGCTCTTCATGAATTGTCCCTCTAAACCATAAAGTAGGATATGCACAGCAGAACTTCATCATCAAATGAAAGTGGTATATGTGAGATAACTGAAGTTACAAAAAAGTTACTCAAGGAAGTAGCTCAAATACCCATGGCCCCCACTTCTGCCACATTCTCTTTCCTAGCCTGCAGCTATGGCCTTGTGGGGAGTTTTCTATGATAAGTCATCTGAGGAAGAAAGAGCTAGACACTGGTTTACAGACAGTTCTGCACAATATGGAGTTACCATTTGCACATGGGCAGCTGCAGAACTATGGCCCATTTCTGGGACATCCCCAAATGAAAGTGAAGGGACATCCTCCCAGTGGGCAGATCTTTGAGCAGCACATCTGCTTGTTCATTTTGCTTGGAAGGAGAAATGGCCAGATGCACATTTATTTACAGATTCATGGACTGTGGCCAATGCTTTCACTGGATGCTCAGGGACTTGGAAAGAACATGATTGGAAAATTGGTGATAAAAAGGTTGGGGATAGGTATGCAGATTAGACCTTTCTTAATGGCCAAAAAAAAAAAAAAAAGAAGAAGAAGATATTTGTGTCCCCTTGAACACTCACCAGAGGATCGTAATCAAGTTGATAGGATGACCCATTCTGTGGGTACCAGTCAGCCTCTTTCTCCAGCTATTCCTGTTATTGTCCAATGGGCTCATGAACAAAGTGGTCATAGTGGTTGGGATGGAGGTTATGTATGTTCTCAGCCACATGGTGTTACATTCACCAAGGCCATCCTGGCTATATCCACTGATGAGTGCCCAATCTGCCAGCAGCAGAGACCAACATGGTCCCTGTAACGGCATCATTCTCCAAGGTGTACAACCTGCTACCTGATGGCAGATTGATTACATTGTCCACTTCCGTCATGGAAGGGACAACATTTTGTTCTTATTAGAGCTCTCCAAATACAGATTTGCCTTGCCTGCATGCTTTTTCCAAAACTACCATCTGTGGATTTATAGAATGCCTTATTTCACAGAACATTGCTTCAGATCAAGGATCCTACTTCATGCATTTTCACGGAATTCACTGGTCTTACCATGTTTCCCATCATCCTGAAGCAACTGGATTGAACAGAAGAGTGGAATGGGCTTTTAAAGACTCAATTACAGTGCAAAGTAGCTGGTAATACATAGCATGGCTAGGACAATATTCTCCAGGAGACTTTATGTGCTCTAATCAGTATGTATTCTACAGTGCTGACTATCCCATAGTTGGCATTCATTGGTCCAAGAATCAAGGGGTGGAAATGGGAGTGAGACCACTCACTGTTACCCTTAGTAATGAACTAGAAAAAATTTTGCTTCCTGGACCCATGAACTGCTGGTCTAGGCATTTTAATTCCAAAAGAAGGGTTTTCCACCAGGAGACACAATGCATCTATTGAACTGGAAGTTAAGATTGCCACCCAGTCACTTTGGGTTCCTCATGGCTTTGAATAAACAAGCAAAGAAGGGCCTTACTGAACTGGCTGGGGTGATTGATCCTGACTATCAAGGGGAAATAGGACTGTTACTACACAGTGGTGGTAAAAAGAAGTATGTCTGGGATACAGGAGATCTCTTAAGGCATCTTTTAGTACTACCACACCTGTGATTAAAGTAATGGAAAACTGCAATTACTTATCCCATCCCAGGACTGCTAATGGCCCATACCCTTCAGGAATAGATTTGCATCACACCATCAGGCAAAGAACCACAACCAGCCAAGGTGCCTGTTAAGGGTAAAGAAAATATGAAACAGATATTAGAAGAAGGTAGTTATAAATATGAGCTAAAACCACATGACTAGTTATAGAAATGAACACTGAAATGCTATAATGGTTATGAGTATTTCCTTTTTGTTTTGTTATGAATATATTTGTATATTTATATAAAGCAAATATCTTTGTTTTCTTATTTTCTTATCCCCTTATCATATAAGTTTTATTAACTCAATGTCATATCTTTTAAGTTACAGGATATCACATTTTAAAAATGAATATTACACAAGGACTTCCATCTTTTTCTGGAGAAAGAGTTAGTGTGTTTCTGGTTGCTTACAGGGCGGTTGAATTAAGTTAGATTAAAGTATAACTATGTTATTGTCTTTATTTAGAGATTACATATGGTTTAAGGAAACTTTTATGGGTGCCAAGGTTTCAACAGGTGGACTGTGTTGGTTAATTTCATATGTCAGCTTGGCTAGGTTATGATATCCAGTTGTTTGTTCAAGCAAGCACCAGCCTGATTGATACTGTAATGGTATTTCATGGATTTAAATCATTATTCAGTTGATTGCATCTATGGCTGATTACATCTACAATCAATAAAGGAGACTGTCCTAGGCAATGAGAGAAGATTCCTCATCCAATTCAGTTGAAGAACTTAAAGGCACAATTGCTGATTTCGTCAGATAGAAGGAGGCATTTCTATTGCTACTGCAGACAGCCAACTTCTGAGGAATTCAACATCACTTCCACAGAGTTTCCAACTCACTGCCTGCCCTACAGAACTTGGACTGGCCAGTACCCATGGGTGTGTGAGCCAATTCCTCTAATAAATCTTAGAAAAATGGAGAGATAGATAGATCCTTTTGGTTCTGTTTCTATGGAGAATGCTGACTAATACAAACAGTAGATTTACAGAAATACTGCTAAAATAGAACAGAGAGTTCTCACATTCCTCATATTCCCTACACCAAGTTTCCACTCTTATTAACATCTTACACTAATGTGGTACATTTGTTAAAATTAATGAACCAATATCAACATGTTATTATTAACTGAAATCCATACTTCAGTGAAATATCCTTGGTTTGTGCCCAATGTCCTTTTCTCTGTTCAGGATCCCATGAAGAATACCACATTGCTTCTGGTCATCACATCTCTAATTGAAGGGTCCTCTTGTCTGTGACAGTCTCTCAGACATTCCATGTGTCTGAGGACTTTGAGAGTTTTGAGAACTATGGGTCAGGTAGTTGGTAGAATATTATTTTATTGGGATTTGTTTGATAGTTTTCTCATTATTAGACTTGTTTTGGGGAGCAAAGCCACAGAGGTAAAGCATCATTCACATCACATTATATCAAGGCCACCTACACCTACCACCAACATGGCTTCTCACTGTTGATGTTGACTTTGATCACCTGGCTGAGGTAGTGCTTGTCAGGTTTCTCTACTTTAAAGTTACTCTCCCCTCCTTCCTTTTCTGTACTGTTCTCTTTGAAAGGAAATCACTATGCATAGCCCACACTTATGAAGTGGGTAATTATGCTCCACCTTCTTGAGGGCTGGTGTCTACATAAAGTATTTGGAACACTACTGCATGGGATATCTCCCTATTGAAATTGCTTTTTAAATATTGTTTTTATTTTTACTTGTTTTCAGACCTTCTACAAATATAGATCTTGCAAACTACATGTGAGTATGGGTTTTTATTGTTGTCATTCTTGGTCTCAGAGAATTATATCTTAGCCCATAGTTACAAGGAAGTATATATTTTTGCTTGTCACTTTTAATTATGAGAGTTACAAGACTACAATGCAACATACGTGTCATATTCCCCATTTCTTGGTAATCATTATGTTTTCCTTATAGGGGAAAAATGGATTTATGTATCCATTGTTCTCTCTCTGCGCATGTGTGCACACATTCACATACATGCATACACTCATGCCACAATTGCATATCCATGGCAAGCCCTGAGATCAACTGTAGAGCAATGAAAAGTTTGTCAAATTGGCACAAATTTCCTTCCCTTGTCAATATTTGATTATCTGCACTCTGACGTTCCCGCCCCTCTTACAATCTCCTGAATACATTATTCCTCTAAGGCAAATTCTAGAACAACTTGAATACTGCTCTGTTTAGATTACTTTTGTTTTAGCAATGAATTCAATCCACTAAAAGTAAAAGCTTGTTTGGTAGTTTTATGAAATAAGAAATAAGAGGACATGTAATAAATGGAGATAGAGAATATGTTTCAGACAGAAGAGGAAGACACAGAATCAGATGATAGAGTGTACAGTATTAATTTTGAGATCTGATACATGGTTGACTTGAAATCCAACAAGCTGGTTTTGGATTATATCCTGGGAAATGTTAAGACTGGTTTCTGATTAGCAGTGATGACAGAGAAACAGTAAGAAATTGATAAAAGAATTAAAATAGGGTTTAGGAACCAATTAACTCCTTGATTATGTCATAATGTAAAATAGCTAAGCTATGACCAGTGAATGAAGAATCGTAGAAAAGAGTTTTGCTTCACTCCAGGAGAAGAAAAAAATTAATAAAGCCCATGCAAACAGATATTTAAATAAACACACCTTTTGAAACTAAATAAGAGATAAAAGTTCTCTCATTCTAGCTCAGAGCTTGTTTTATTGTTTGCTGGTTGGTATTTTGTTGCCTTTTAGAATCATTGATCTAACTAGTGGATTAATTTTCTTATGCATAGACTTTTGACTTTAACGATGACTGCCAACTCAATGTAGAAAATTTAAATATTCTTTTACCCTTTAAAATATAATGAGCAAATATATCTTGTGTATTTAGCTGTGATAAGCATAGATAACCATAATTTAAGTTAATATATTTTCTGGGTTATTTTACTTTCTAAAGATACATCTATCTAGGTGGATTTCTAGACTTCAAACTGAATTTGTCTTAGAAATCTAATGCATCCATGGTCTTAAAAAATTGTTTTTCTGAATGCCCACTAGTAGTATTAATTGGAATGTGGGGGTGTGGAAGAAATATTTTGAATTCAAATTCAAATTTCAAATCTTAGAACTGTTGGTTTAAACAAATTTAACAGTTTTTGTTTGTTGTTTGTTTAAAGACTTCTGTGAGACATTAGCATATTACTAGGGATTGTGAAACTTTAAGAGAGAGAAGCAGTAAATAACTTTGCCCACATTTATTTGCCAAACATGAAAAATATTTTCCCAGTTACTAACATCTTCCCAATTTGAAGAAACTAGTTAATTTAACTTTGTCATGTCACACATGAGGAAACCAGGATTAAATGTTAATTAATTCATTCACTAACTGTGTACTGAACACTGGTTGTCCACTAGCTGTGTTGCTCTGTTAGTTGATACAGCAGTGAAGCAGACAGGCATGCTCCCTGCCTGCACAGAGCTTACTGTGGTCAAGAAGCTGGATTTCCACAGATGGCTCGCTCTACCCTGCTGCCTCAAATGGATGGCAACTTGGAAGCAGAATCAGAGTTAGATAGCATTGCGTACCATTTTATCTATACTTGGCCCTAAAATACCATGTTGCATTAAGACATTTTTATTTGTGCTATGACCGAGTATGTACATAAATTCGGAGAAGCTTAAAGTGACTCTCATTGGAATTAACTTTATGATAAATACATTTTTAAGGCCTAAATTAGAATTTTTATGTCATTTGTAGAAAATAATGTATTTTTTATTATTTTTAAATTTTTTCTTCTTTTGTAATATGAACTATCACCATCATAATAAAATAAAATAGATAAAAAATGATTGGGACACTTCAGAGGTTGTAATAAATAAGTGAAGGAATCAGCATATTTCTATTTGTTTGATGTAGCAGACAATTTCATTATCACCCTTCATAGCATTAACCTAGTTAACAAACCATACACATTGTTCTCTTATTTCTATTCAGAGGATCACAGGGTTTGACTATATTCTTTGATAAGTATTTCCATTTGCAGATTTAGAAATCAGAATTGTACTTCTGTTCATTTTCCTCCCATCCCTAACGCTATTTACATTAGCAAGATAAACATCATTCTGAGTCTTTTGTACTCTGCCAAGGTAAAGTACGTGGAATGAAATTTTATTCTTTCTACCCAATATAGTTCTCATTGCAAAAGAGAGAAAAAGAGTAAATTGTAGAAAATAGGGAAAAATACACATTTTAAGATGCTATTCTAACTCATATTAGAGACTCATTTTATTGTAATATATTAGACAAATAAATGTTTGTAATGTGTCAATTACTTAAATCCTAAATCTTATTTTGTGAGCTTTCTGAATTCTTTCTCCAATTATATGAGGATCAGTTGCAGGCAAATTTTATTTTTAAACCTGGAACCCTACAGATTTTTGTCTGAGTAGATAATATAACAGTTTTATTAATTTGTGGTTTTTATTTAATTAAGCCTTTTTTCAAGCTTTAATCTGTCTTATAGCTAACGTAGATTACTTTCAATGCGGTAGAATTGTTCTAAACTTTCAGTTATTCTGATTAGCTGTCAAATAGACAGCAAAATTAAATAATTAAAATATTTATTGCTCATTGATTCTCTTATTGTGGTATGATTGAAATAAATTGACCTGCTCAAAATACATTGGGTCTAGTGCAAAATAATTTGGTTTTGATAACTGTCTCTACTACTTATTAATTGTGCTCTGTCCTTTACAAGTTAACTTTTCTTAACCTCAGGTCTAAAATTCATAAAATAAGGATGGGTAATTTTTGTAGTAACAAATGAAACAATGTACAAAAACTTGGTAGGATAATAAACTGAAGTATTAATCTGTGTGTTTTCCCTTTAGTTTGGATTTGCCTTTTTGTTTGTTTGTTTTTGAATTGTACTGATTGTGTCTCATCTTTTTCTAACCTACATAGTTAAATTTGAGCCATCGTCTGTTACAAAGACATATACAAAGGCTGTGGATACTGCACTAGTCTAAAAGATGCACATGTATCTCCTTAAAAGGAGTTTCTTAGGCAGCAGTAACTAGCTAAACAAGTTTATTTAAGGAAGTAATAGGAAAGATGTAGGAGCACCAGATCCTCAGAAATTCAGGTTCTTAAGGACTGGATAGAAAATACGAGTCCATCATCTTTGGTGAGCCAGATGGGTGGGAGACCAGAAGAGGGGAGTTAGTTCCGAGTATTAGGAATCTGTGTAGAAGCCAGCTCAGGACCAATATGCATGTTTTGTTGCTGTCCTCCGGTGAGCATCCAGTAAATTGCTCACTTGTCACTCTGTTTAGAATAATGAATGCCTCATTGTGTCTTGGAGATTTTGTTTTATGCGTTAAAAAGCCAAAGAATCCTCAAAGGGAGAAGAACGGAAGCTGAGGGGACTTGGAAATTCTTTTGTATAATACTGAGTGAGGGGAAAGCTTAGCCCCAAAAACATGGGAACAAGGCAGAATCCATTGCCTCTAACCTAGGCTATACTACAATAGACCAGTGATTCTCAAGTGATTTGTAATGAAGGACTAGTTTGATTTTTCCATTATGTTATGAACTGATAACTTTGTAAAATATAGTAAAACCTTATTAGCAGTTCGACCATTATGGCCTGAAGTCATTGTCAGTAAGTTTTAAAATATTAATATGTACATTGTTCAAGTGCTGGCACTTACAAACATATGTTAAAAAGAAAATAAGCGCATATTTACATAAAGATAATATAGATATTTCATTATTCACCTGCTATCAAGGGAGAAATCAAACCCATAAAATCCAGTATTGTTTTCTTGAGAGCTCTCACAAGAAACTAATTATAATGTAATTAATTGTCAAGTAACTTTATTATGTAATTCCCAAGAATAATGAACAATCATACAGGCTTAATACATACTGTATAGATTTTTGAAAGGGAATTTCAGATTTAACAGACTACTTGAAAAATGCATAAATTTAATTTTAACCTCAGAGGAAGTAACATAAAGTTGGGGAGTTAAAAGTTTCCACTGAAATAAGAGTTTTGAATGATGTCTTCTTACTGAAAATTACAAATACATTTTAGCAGTGAAAAATGTTCCAATATATAGACCTCTAAGGAAATAGCTTTCAAATGGACTAGAGGAGCTTAGTGTCCCTTCTCACTGTATAAAGCAGATTTGTAGGTACACACAGTCTTTGTCAGATCATGTCATAGGAAGGTGATTCATAACCACAGTGATCCAATGACATTTTCTTACTTTAGATCAATTTGGCAGGATAGATTTTTAGTTTACTTCAAGGTTATCTCTTGAGTAAAGGAAAACATCTTGCCAGTTTATTCATCCTCCTACTTTATGTGCTTGCCTTGAGAAAAATAATTCTGTTCAGTCTGTTCTTGTTAAATCAGTCACTTAGCTTGCATGTGAATAAGCTTATAATTCTTCAGAATTTGTGAAGTATATATGAATTAAAAGCTATCTCTTTTTATTGAGGACTGTGTTCATGTGTTTTGTTCAGCAAAGGTTTAAAAGTGTTAGGATAAAAAGCCATTTTTGCAGAATAGCTGTCAGGTACTGAGAGAAGTATGCTACTAGGAGCTAGAAATCTTGAGTGCATCAGATGTATTTACTATACAGACTAAGATGCATTATAGAAACATTAAAATTATTTTGATTGCTGAGTCCTACATGCTGAAAGATTTTGAGGTTTGTTTTTGGTTCTTAGAAGTTCATACCTGAAGGTCGGTCGACAATAGTGATAAACTAATTTATATACCATTATTCATTCATAGAGAGCCCTGTGAAAATCTGTTGTTACAGAGATGGCCCTCAGTTGCCCAATCTTCATTAAGAATGGATACAGATATATTGGTAGAACTTACTTTTTAACCTCTCAGAAAGTATTATAAATGGCACTAAATTTATTTCTTTATTTGACATGCCTTAACTAAGAAGGAGGAGCTAATTTTAGGGGACTTTCTGAAACAGAGATATTCTATGTGTTTCATTCTCTTTAAGCTGGAATCAAGTATACATTTGCCTTGAGTCCTGTTCTTAGTCTTATAGCTAATGAGCTTCCCGCCCTCCCTCCTTTTTCCTTCCTTCCTTCCATCTTTTCCTTCTTGCTTCTTTTTCTTTTCTTTTTCTCCTATGTTAAAGGTAATACCATCACACCCATTTTCCATTCTCAGTTCTGTCTATCATCAGCACCAGGAAGTGGGCTTCTGGGGTTCTGCTAATTTTCTGTTTCTCAACCTGAGTGCTGGTTACCTTTGTGAACATTCATGAGCTTATGGAATTGCCATTTTATTTACATAAAATGTCAGTCAAACATTTAAAAATTGGTCTAGATTTAATTGTCATTGACCATCCAAGCTTGACCTACTTCTTTGAAACTAACTCTAAAATTTCCTCACCACTTCTTTATAACACAAGTGTTATTTCGAAAGGCCAAGATCATCATTCCTCATTCCATTCAAGTGTTATCAAAGGTTACCCTTCTTCTCACACTCCCACTATTGTTATTATGTAACCTCTTAATTAACAGATGCTTAAAGTTCACTGACATTTTAAAAAGAGAAACAGTTTGTGAAGGTATATGCAAATTAAAGCAAGGGTTTCAAAAACCAACTTCTCTGTTTGTGAGAAAATGTTGAAACCATCTAAAGCATAGACTTTTCTGACCCAAGGGATTTGTCCAGATGGTTGATGTGCTAACCTTTTTTTCTCTTTGTAATCTTGAAATTTAGAGTTTTCTGGGTGTCTGGGTAGATAATTGAAGATGTAGTAGTACCACTTTTGAGGTGGCTGTTTTCCCTGAGTTTCATTTTCTTAGTTTTCCTTATCCTCTTTATTGATGCCCTTTCTACTCTGTCATTGGTAAAGAGAATCTCTGCATTATGGTGATCGGTAACCCTAGTGCACACTCAGTCTCACTGGTCAACTTCATTTATCTTAGCCATGATTGTTAACACTCTCCATCGCTGCTCAGGGGAGCGTAATACATCATGGTTGAGCCTGATAGTGTCTTCACATCTAGTAAGGTAGAAACCACGACCACCTGTGTAAGGATAACAATATTGGGTTGCTTTCCAGGAACACTTTGACTTCTTTTCCTCACTTTCACTGCCTTGTTAGTACTATTGGTAATTCATTGTGGTTAAATCTATGATGGTTATTATCGGTTACATATTAATTGCCTTCCACTAGACTATCACCTGTAATATTAGCTGCCTTTGTACCTATATCAAATAATATCAAATTCCACAGTGTCTCCACCTCCTATACCACAAAGGTGTATTCTTATTTACATTCTCCATTTAATGATAGTCTGTTGTACAAAACTTTCTTGGTGTCATTCAGTTGATTATATCTTAAATATTTCTTACAGAAGAAAATACTGATAGATGCTGTGGATTTGAAGACATTGGAGTCAGTGCTTCCTCTGTGCCTTACCCCTGCCTGTGGTGCCAGGCTTGCTTTACGGAGGTCGGGGCCAACCCTGGGATAAGTGGCCCCTTCTTCACTGTTCATAGTCACTGTGATGATGACTAGGACCTGCTACTGCACCCATAGCACCTCTTCATCATGGCATTGACCAGGTCAGCAAAGATTTCAAGAGAGTTTTCAAGAATGTTCATTGAAAGTTTTCATGAATTCAGACTGATAAGACTGTGACCTTAGATAAGTTACTTAAAATATCTAGTGATAATTTTCCAAATGATAAAAGAGCAATTCATGCTTTGTAGGATAAGACCAGTATCAGTATTATCCTATAATAATTAGGTTTCCCAGATTTGTGAAAGTAACATAATAAAGACAAAGATGATAATCATGACTTGAATGTCTTGGGAGATTTTATTTTTCTTCAGGAGCCTACAAAGGAGGGAGGGTATATTGATTCAACATTTCTATTTCAAATGGAAAATAAATTCAGTTGTATCTCATACCATAAATTTTCACTTTTCAAGAGAGTCGATCAGAGAACATTATTAAGTGGGACACAAAGAATGTGCCAGCTTTGCTCCTTGATAGGAAAAGTTTGTCCTTGGAGGCACCTTCCTTTTTTCTCATTATTAGCTTTGGGTGTATCATGAGACAGTTAACACTTGCCACATGCACTTAGATGGGCATCTATTCTAATGAAAGTAGAACCAAGGAAAGAAAGATGAGTGTAAGTGAAGGGAAGTTTATAGATGGATATTAAGAAAGTAATGAGAATTCTCATACTTTATCTCTTGTATGTTCTCTACTGACCTGGAGATGCAAGGTCATCCACCATGAATGAGTTAGTAGAAGTTTCCAGGGATGCTTTTAAGATACTGTTATGCACATTTGAATACACAGAAAGAGGCTACATAAAAAATGTTGACAGGAAATACACTGGAGCTTGCTCTATAATAATTATAGAAGCTATTGCTGCAGAAATATGTGATGGGTGAAAACAAGAAGTTCTAAGCTTTCCCTATAGTCAGGTTTGTTCTGTAGTATTAGGCTTTGGGAAGTTCCAGTGTTTGTGATAAAGGTGAGTTGGGAAATTTAAAACAAATCATCAATGTGTAAAGCAATTGCTAAAAAAAAAGGTTCATACTTATGTAGTATTCAATAACAGAGGTGGTTTAAAAGACAATTAAAAGACTGTTCCATCAAAGGCCTCCATAGCTACATGGTATCCTGTGAGGGGAATGTTCATGTTCCTCTGTTGATGTTCCTGCCATCAGAGAAAACATAACTGAGAAAAGAAGTTTCTAAAAGCGATCACAGAAAAATAAATTTTTCTTCCTTGAGAAGAAGTTTTTGAGATGCTCCTTTTTGATAATGAATATTGCTGCTTTCAGTAAAAGCCTCCCCCTGTGGTCTTCTGAGCTTTGCCTCTTCAGTTCTCAATCTCAATCTGAGATGGACAACCTTTTTTTTTTTTTTTTTTTTAACCTGTATCAGCTTAATTACATTTGATCTCCTCTGTCTGTATGATAACACGAAGACTCATTCTTACCCAAGGTCTGACAATACCTTCTAGTTTTGGGGAGGGGGCAAATTGAATTGGCAGGAATTTGGGGAAAATAAAAATGTTCATCTTTTTGCTTACATTTTTGCACTAGCCTTTTAACTCATCTCCATGATTTCAGCACACTCTTCCTTGGATTCTGCTCACCAGAGGGATCTTTGAAGTATGTTTATCTGCCCATGGTAGAATCCAGCTAAACAAATAAATAGTGTTTTAATGGCTTTCTATTGCCAAAGAATAGAGTCCATAATTTTCAGAATCCTTCTCCTACTGTTTCTGCCCTTTTATCTAACCACTCCTTTCAAATAGTATCCCTCTGGCAACACATGCCGAATTATTGTTCCCAAACACATTATATACTTCATTTTTGTGTGTTATTGTTCATTTGGCCCTTGATTTCTAGAAATACTTCTATTATCTGCACACCACACACACACATTCACAGCACACACTCACCGATTAGCAAATTTGTGATACTGTCCTTGAACAGGGAAAGCAATTTTCTGTCAGCTGTAGTTCTATTTGTTATAATATTTGACAACAATTGTTGTTGTATTCAGGGCAAGTTTCTGCCTCCTTTCTCCCATTAGACTGTGTGCTTTTTGAGGGCAGACACGACACTGCAGTTTATTAACGTCTAGAGAGTTCAGAAACATGAGTTACTTTTGTTTGAAGAGAAAGGAGAAACTATGGAACATCTGGCCTTTTTTACTAAAAGCAAAATCAGCTAAATGCTTTTTTTTGCCTTTCCATAAGCATCCAATAGAATTCTTTGGTAACAGTTTTGGAATAGACTTCTACAATAATAGTTACTTAATTGAAAATAGTTTTCTTTTACTCTTTGAAAACTGCCTCTTTGCAATTCCATGTTCATTTTGTCTTTTTGAAACATTTACTTCAAGGAAGTACGTTGTCAAACCCTTGTCTTATCATTATTCTAAAAGTTATTTGTAAGAATAAGAACCAATAATATAGAGACTCTCCTTTTAATTTCTCCCATTTTTTCATTTAAAAAATAATAAATCACAGGAATCTGAACAAAAGTTAAATAGTTAACAAAAATGATGACATTGAAAGCTACTAAATATATCCACTGAGTTAAATATCCAGTACTCCATTGCTCTGTAAGGTCTAATTTTACAGATATCACTGGAAATGGTATTGTGCCCTGTTTCATCTTTTAGAATTCACTTGATAAAATAACATACAAATGGGGAGAATGAAAGACATGGAAAAATTTCAAGTGGCTAACTAGAGAGCCAAGACTTACATTCTCCAGACACTCATTATCTCAGAACTTGAAAATAAATCAATGAATCAGAATGATGCATGAGTGAAAAAGAATAATACTGGGACTGCCACCAAAGTTTCTTTTATGAAAGAAGAAGAAAGAAAGAAAGAAAAAGACTAAACAGCCATGTATAGTAGCACCGACAACATTAGAATTTCCTTCTTTTGTCCCTCCTAAGTATATTTATTATAGTTTGATTGGGCTCCAGTCTTCCTCCCTTTGATTTTATGTTGAATTAGGTTCAGGCTTTTTAGCTCCAGGGAAGCTAGTTGTGGTACTGAAATTGCTCTTTCATTTCAACAGTGCTAATTACAGCCACAATCACTAGTTCATAGACCATGGAAATTAATGATGGAAAAGACCTGTTAGATCATTTTTTCCATCTGATTCTGACAATACAGGATTATAATTTTTTTTTTTTTAAATTATGTTCTGAAGTATTCTGCCTGGTTAATTTTAAGTGACTGAAACAATGAAGCAGTCACCATTTCCCTTGGGAGAAAATTGTGTAGCCTAATAAACTATAGTTAGGACATAAATCTGAAGAACAGCCTAGATTTTCTTTTTGCTTTATTTCATGCCATTACCCCTAGCTATACACACTTGGGTCACCCTAAACAATTTGTTTCCCTTCTCCGTTTAATCCAACAGATGTCCTGGTTACTACCCTACGAAGAGGGCCAAAGATGGTTTTATTTGAATTTTTAAAGAAGGGCATGGTCCTGATTGGTGCTGAAGCAAAATGTAGCTATTCTGAATTTCATGAATCACTATTGTAAAAAAGGAGGCAAACAAGGATTCTTAAAAAAAAACAAATTAAAAAACCCACAAGAATTTGGCCATTTGAATGATATAATGCCATTCTATTTATCAGCATTAAACATGTATTAAAAATAAAACTATCAAGATTTTCCTTCACCTTTAAATATATCACTTCTATTCAGATTATCCATTCCTTGAAATATTGACAATGAAATCTGATTTAGGACTCAATTTTGCTCCTCCATCATAATGTTTGCTTGCTTTCTAACTGTGAACCTGCTGTTATTATCCATTTTAAACATATACAACATTTTTGATAAATATTAGAATTGTTTTCTCATTGTGTTATTTAAATGAGAATACTTTTTTACTCTGTATTATAATGTAATACAGTAGTCAATAATTGCCCATATAATTTAGATTTTAGATTGAGGGAAAATATTTCATTTCTATTTATAAAATGATTGATAGTGAAAAGAAAGTATCTACAAATGATATACAATAAAAATAAACTATTGTTGCTGCTATTGAATATTTATTAGCAGAATTTATAGATTTCTGAGGTTTGGAAAATAGTATATTTTAATATCCTTGCAACAAATTATCCTTATGTGTAATTCATATGGCACAGATTCAAAATAGAAGAATTATGAGCTGGTTACAAACTACTCAAAAATAATAGTCAATAATAATAATAATGTTATGCAACATCAACTTATTTGAAGTAATATGATCCACGTAAGTAAGCTAGTCACCTATATTAAGTAAAATAAATGGTCCTCCTCACCAAAAACATGCAATAGAAGTGATTTATTGTAATCGTATTTCTCATGGAAATTCAATTCAGTGTTTCAGAATGTATCAATGATATATAAAAATCTAAAGAAATTTTAAAAGATTAATATGCAATTCCTATTCCCAAATTATGTACCAAAGAGGAAAATGGAATAGTAATGAAATCAAGACAAATAAGTTTCTAAATATTCTGCATCTGATTTTCTGAATCTTATTTTCAAATTCATTGAGAAATCAGTTTGACTCAATCTAGTCATTTAATTACTTCAGAGATAAAACAAACTTTGTTGTTCTCTAATATCTGTCCATATTGCATTTTCCTTCTTATTCAATAAAAAGTTGTCTACTTCCTTGCATGTTTTCATAAATTTTAATGACTTCAAATGGATGTCAAACTAGAACAACTCTATAGGACTGCTAAAACATATTTTAAAATACTCTATTACATACAGAATTAAGAATTCCTACATTCTTCTCTTCCATTTTTTTTATTTTGGAGGGTGAGAAGAATGTCTGCATGTTTCATGAGTTCAGTGCAATTTCAGTTTTGCTTTTGTTACTTTGAAAAATAATCCTTATCTATCTCACTTAAAATGTTATGTTAAGATATACAGGTAAATTCTGTGGTATATTTTTAGAGAAATATGAATTTATTTCACATGATTAAACTGTAAAAGATGTCCATTCATTCTTGTTGATAAGAACAGGAAATAAAAGCACTCTCCTTCATGTATAAAGTGTGTGCCATACTCTGAGGGATTCAAGTGCTTTTTTCTGGCGAATTCAAGGAACTCAATGGACATTACCAAATTTGTCTCTGTAATCTCACTGAAAATCAAGTTTGGATAGGAATTTCCATGCTCCTTTTAATAGAAGGTGAAACACATCTAGAAGACTATTCAGGAGGGAAATATAAGAAAAGGTGGGGGGAGAAATAAACAATTAGTTGTGCAAAAAAAGTGACTAGTTATATGTGATTTCATAAATTGAAAAAGTACATATCATAAAATGCCAAGTCACTTACAAAGCCACTGAGTCACTGAGGCATATACAAATATATATATTCTGTCTCTCTATATATTTTCTCTATATATATTCTATATATACTTTTTTCAAAAATGTACACTAGTCACTCAATTCAAATATAGGATCATTTTAGTTACTTAATTTCTCAAAATCTTTATTAAGTTACCTCTATGTTCAAAATCAAATTTGTGTAAGTTTGGAAATGTGAGCCCATTTTTCTAAGAATCTGATCCCTCCTGGATGTTTCTGTCTCACAACTATGGGTGTGAGTGACTATCTGGGATTCCTGGTCATGCATCATGTTGCCATATTTATAGAGTCCAGCCTAAGAAACCTCCCAGAGTCATTGCTACCTTATTCCAATACTAGTTTATACATTTGTGCTGGTAAAGTACTTCTGAAAAATTCAGAAATTATGAAATTTCCAAAAGCATTGTCAAGTTAGTATTCTTATAGTAAACAAAACTGTTCTGTTGAGAGACAGTTTGAGTGTTTGTTAGTCAGAGACCATGGTTGTGAGTATAATAAGTAAATAATCAGACAATAGGATTAAAATATATTTGAATAATTCTGGACATGGCTAAGAAGAGTCATACCTTTAAGACCCAAAGGATTTGAGTCACTATTTTAGCATATATTACAGATATTTTATATTGGTTGCTGGTTTTGCGTGAAGAGATTAAGGATAGCTATAGAATGTAAGCTTAAACTCTCCCACAGTCCATTCAGGAAAAAAAAAAAAAAACAGAACAAAACTCAACGTTTGAAAGTGGTTTGTTGAATGCTCTTGAATCTGTTTATCAAGTTCTATTGCTTCACAAATACTAACTTCTATTTTTAGGAACTGTAAGAAATAAGACAAGAAGCAAGGTCTTCAGAGACTCATTAGGACTATTAGAAAAATGCTTCTAGCAGCCCCTATCAAAACAGCAGAAATAAATAACCTTTGTTCCTGGGATGTGGCTTCACCCTGTTTCTGCAGCCCATTTCCAGATGATGTATTACTGTCATTATAGTCACCTCTGTAGGACACTCTGTACACAAAATGTGAGAGCCTCACCTCCCAGCTCTGGGTATTTCCTGATATATGAACCATTCGTCCTTGTCAGATTGCCCAAGGTGAAAGAATAAAACTTTAAATATGAACCACTTCTAAGCAACACAAATACAGGAAAAGAAGAATTTTATCCTATTTTCTTCTTGCCACAAAGCAAAAAAAAAAAAAAAAAAAAAAAAAGCTGTGAGAAAAAATGGATTAAATGATGAAATGCCTTAAAGAGAAGTCTGGCTTCATTTTTGTAAAATTGCTATTTAATAAAGACATTCTATAAAATCAAAATGCCAAAATCTCCTATTTACAGGAAGTTGTGCAAAGAAAAATAGTCTAGAGATCTGTATCTGATCTGTATCAGAAATGACCAAGTAGCTGTGCATCAATAGCCAAGAACAATAAAGATATATCATATTTATTACTTTATTAAAAGTAACATTACCTGAGTAAGTTAGGTAATCTTATGAATGTTTGCTAATGAATGTACATTACTGAATATTTTTCTGTGCACTAAACTGAATATGGCTCTTTATATTGCATTTTACTATGTATATTCTATTGATTATACTTGGTAAACTAATAATGAACTAAATTTTATTGTTAATTTTTTATTCAATGTTACACTTATTATTGAAGGAAACAATGTATCAGCTCAGATCTGGCTGTCCTGGAACAGTAACCCTAAAGTAATATCTACTGGTATTATTTCCAGATTTTTATTATTCCCATGAATTCCCTTTTTGTTTTTTATAACTTGCTGGAGTAAATAATATCAATGGAATGAATTTTGCTTTCTGGATTGTCATTTAACTTGTCTATCTACAAACAAACAAACAAACAAAAAACATAGTGGTTTCAGTCTGGGTCCAGCAGGGAAAGGAAAAGAACATCAGATAATTCAATAAAGGGGATGTAAGAAAGGGATATTTCTAGAATACTGGAAGTGCGAACAGTGGATAGTAAGGTAATCCAGAAACCAGCAAATGCAAGAAGCAGTTATCCTAAGGGCTGGAAGGACAAAAGGAGCCGGCAAGATGACAAAGCCCAGGATGTGGGGATAACTGGCAGAAGCATAGTGGGTATGCTAGTGAGAGCCAAGATGATGGATGAGATATAGCTACTGCTCAAGATGCCACCAATATAGAGAGAGAAAAGGATAGAACTGACCTGCTTTTTGCCCCCCATGGTGCACAGTCCAAATCTCTTGCCAGTGCCTCTCATTACCAAAAGCCAATGGACAAGGAGGGTGGTGAAATGTGGTGAAAAAGGAGTCAGCACCAAACAGAGCAGGAGAAGGAATAAAAATGTGTTTGAGGACAAACAGAAAAATGCCCACCAGTATAGAAAACTCTAGGAGCTCTTTGTTATTTACCTGGAAGATTAATTTAACTACCAGCAAGTAAACATTACCTTTCCAGAGAATTACCTAAACCAAATCAGAATTCTGATTTTGAAGCAAAAATTCATCTTACTGCTGTGAGAAAACAGTTGAGAGGTGATTCTATCAAAAGATAAGGATTTGAAACTGCTCCTGCCATCAAACTGATCAGTGTTAATTAACCCCCACCAACATACAACCCACACTTTTCAATTTAGGAGAATCTTCAATAAGATTTTTAAGAGCAGAAATTATATTTACAAAATATCATTTGGATTTGCTACATTGAGGAACTTGTACATTTCCCTAGAAAAATACAGCTATGTCTTATTCTACAAACATTCAACAGGATGGGGTTGGCAGAAGAAATTACCTACATTGTGAGGTAGGTGGGACTAAATATTTATAAGCTGCCTTATAAATTTAGGTTTCTTTGAGTGAGAGTATCTACAACATTGGTCATCATACTGTTCCTCAACATTAAATTTAGCTAGAAATCCCAAATAAGCATCTGTGATGTGTTTGGCAGTGTGTGAGCACTGGAATTTAAATCATCACTAGTTCATAGTTTGTAGGAATTTTGAGGTAAAAATTTCCTTTTTCCCTTAATTTTGAATTTTGTAATTTTTGAGTTTTTGAATTTTTTTTTTGCCAATGTATCAGCCAGTGCCTTTATAAGTTACTATGAGATATTTTTTACAAAAAAAAAAAAGAAAATCATCACATGCTGCCGTCTGCATTGTCTGAGCTAACATCAGAAGCTGTTCCTCAGGTTTATTTTCTAGAGCCCTTTAAAAAAGACATTGTAATTTTGGAGTTTCCATTGAAGTATGAGGGGTAAAATTCAAGAATGAGAAAAGAAGACTAAAACTACTCACCTATATGCCATCTCTTAAAATAATTTTATAATGAGTTAATCCAATGTTTGCTACATGTACCTACTAGCTCCAGAAACTGACCTCTCATATGCATTGACTTGAAAAATAAGTCATCTGGGGGTGAGATCATCAACATCATGACGTAAACAGTGCCTGAAAACTTCTCTCCAGAGATTCAACAAAGAAAAGGACAATTCTGAATTGTTTGAAACCTTGGAGGAGGACACAGACTGGAGTAAGACCCTGCAAATGCTGAATTGAAGAAAGAGAAGAAATATCATTGATGAAAATGTTCAAAAATTGGTTGTGGTGTTGAATGCACAACTATATGATGAAACTGTGAACAACTGCTGTACACTTTGGATGATTGTATATATTTAAAACATTCCACATATTTCATATGTCTGTACAGTCATGACATAACAGATTCTCTCATTTTTGTTAAAAAGATTTTCAGATTATCATATGGCTTAGCCTCAATGCACACTCCATTTCACTGGTACTAAATGAATAACAAATGAACTCAAATATGTAATAGGGAGTAGAAATTAACCTAAAGCTGAACACAGATATAAATAAAGCATATTAAAGTTATATAATGGTCTATGTAACATTAGATTCCCACAGATATTCAATTATTTATGGAATAATTGTTCAAAAATAATTTTTAATTTTCATGCCCATAATCTTTAAATAAAAGTTGATATGAGTCCAGACTGCTTGATATGCCATGTAACAATTTCCTCTTAATCATGTATCACAAATATTTTGCATCTTATATCTATTAGGCAATGAGGGTCATTATATATATTCCATATTTTCCCAGACTCCGAGGAAGCTCAGAACTATATTTCAGATTTGTTTGAAATAAATATCTTTAGCTTAGTCTGTAGATATAACTTCAGCAGTCTCCTCTACATGGCATATTTTCTAATTCTTATTTTAATGTGCTCGTTTGTATACTTCAAGTATTTTAAATCTTTTTTTTAGATGGCATAGTACAGAAACATAAATAATAGTCATATAAAGGATATAAGCAATGTCCTCATGATGGTAAGTACTGAGCATCTCACAGAAAACATTCATATAATATTAATTAGTCCTTTAATAGCTATCTTTCTTTTAGTACCTATCACTCCATATGCTGTGTTTGTTCCATTATAGTAACCACTTGACCACCTTAGTACAGTATTAAGACTGGTACAATTTTATCCTCACTTGATTTAAAAGAAAGAAGAAATCAGCAGTTTTCACTTAGTAAATATATACAGGAAGATACTGAAAATCAGGTATAATAACAATAATATTAGCACTTGTATAGTTTCTCTCTTAATAGAAATTGTGGTGCTTCCCTTCCCTTCACACTAAAGACTATAATGGAGCAAATCAAATAAAAGGGGCTTTTTACTGTCAACCTGTCAAAAACAGTGACACGTTTTAATTTGTTGCATTGTTGTCAGATCAGATTCGAATCTTTGTCTAAGAGTAGCTTTCTTCTCCAAGGTGTGTGACCTCAACCCACCCTCCTCTTTCAAAGACCCTTAAACTAAATTCTCTGTAACAGTTCTGTAAGTTGAGAAAGGTTATGGCTTGCACACTTTGAGGATAAATATAACTATTTTGATAAAGAGGAACCTGACATAATCAAATCTGTCCTAATCAAGCTTGCTCTGCTTCCAATAGCACAACAGGAGGCTATTGGAAATGCCCCTACCCCATCCTTGTGCAGAATAATTAAGCTGAGATTGGTTTGAATTCTTTTATAATTATCCCTCTCACCATGCTGTTGGGCTTGAGAAGTTAATTATAACCATTTTCATGCCTATAATGCAGAAATGATCTCTCCGTTACATACAGATTTGACAAGTCTTTAGAAGGATGTTACATGATGATGCCTGGCTATATATATATCTCATCCCCTTGACAGCGGCTAAGTGTCTATGAGGCACTTTTTTAATGTTTTAGAAAGTATTTCAATCATTTCTACATGAGCACAGAGAAGAAACAGGTGAAACTATTCAAACACAGGAATTTCACAACAAAGTTGCTTAACATAAAGGCCGGAAGTCTTTGCAAGTCATCATAGGTGCCATTACTGAATGTATAGTAATTTGCTATTCTGAAATATGAATATCTGGTCTACTTTAAAATGAAGGAAAAATTATTTTGACAACCTTCTTCTTCTCATAAATTTGTATTAAAATTTACTATAATAAAGATCCAGTTTCAGAAATAAAAACAAATTCCCTAAAACACCCTGAAATTCCTAAATCAAAAATATAGGTGAAAATGATTGAGCAGTATTAATAATTATAAAACTAGATTGTTTTCAGGATAGATAAACATAACAATTTAAAAATATTTCCCTCAAAAGAATCACAACATTATAATGTGCTAGACTGACATGTTGGAACAATGTTTTTGGATTTTGACAATGATTTTTACATAAAACACTATTTCCATATGAGAATTTATACACTGTATGTATATTGGAAATAAAATAATAGATTAAGCTTGAAATTATAATCATCAATTTATATAGCTTTAAATATTAATGTTAATGCAATTAAATTCAAATTTTGAAGACTTTCATACTCTTCTAAGCCTGTGGAAATTTTATTTCCAGCAGCTATCCTCTCCCCCCACAAAACTAATATATCATGTGACTAGTGTCTTTGAGGTGTCCCTATTTTGTTCACTTCCTTCCATTTGAGCTGTAGAAGTCAATTAATGTAGCTCTGTAACCCTAATATAATTTTCCTTGAACAAGGGCAAGTTATGTCAACATGTTGCTTCTAGGATAAACCTTATCTAGATGCCTACATTGAAGAAAATTGAACAATTTCAACTTTTAGCCATAGATCTTATGGTTATTTGGAGTGTTTATGATTCCAGTTTAATTTTGTCATAAATGAAAACAGGTAAGTGTGTAACCACCATTTGAAATACAATTTTCGTGTACCTTGAGAATTGTATTTAGTCCACACATTGTCATTTTATCCAAAAAATATAGCTCTACTTCTTTTAAAATTAGTTCACTGACTCTTCCTTAATACATGAAATCTCAAAGTCACAAAGACCTATCAAGTGAACCACATTTCCAACAAAATTGTGATGTTCATCTTCTAAAATACTTGAACAATGGACTGGATTATTTGTAAGTACAATTCAAGAGAATTTGGGTCTTGAATCTAAGAAGAAAAAGGTTTACAAAAAAGGCAGTTGTTATTTAGTAATAAAAATAGTAGTCACAATGTAGTGATAGTGTAGTAGCGATAGTGTAGTAGTGTAAGTATAGTAGTAGTTCGGAAAGAGGAAAACAAAAAGCATGTAGAAATCATTGCTCCATAACAATTCTGACATCCATCCAGGCATATGACGCTAACTCCTGCTCAGGAGCAGGAATTGCACCTAGAGTAAAGGGCCAAGTGCCGTTAGCAAGGACTGATACTCCTCCCCTCTCTAGTCTACCCTCCGAATTCTTGGCTCCGTCCTCTGAGAAATTGTTCCTTTACGTGAAGAAACAGCCCATGTTTGCAGGAAAGCAGCACTCTCAGACTGTTTCCTGCCCATAAAATTTAGGAACCTAGAGGATTCTCTTCATTTCAACATCACTTTCACGTTTTCTTCCAAGATGTTGGTACTTTTGATAGTATAGAACTCTTAAAAAAATTTAAGGTTTTCCATGAATCTTGTTGGGTTTCACTCTGCTACACAAAATCTACACACACACACACACACACACACACACACACATACACACAAGTTTTCAAGACATTCCTCTCCACACTGTGGGCTGTCAGGCTGCTGTGGAAAGAGGTCAATAAGATTTTCAGAAGCACTTTGATATAAAAGACAGATCTAGGAGGAATTCCATAAATATTTGTGAGGTATTAATAAAGTCTTACATCTCCACCATAGGTATAATTTTTACCCTCAGTTTAACGATTGCCCTGAGGCAACTTCTTACTCTGAGGACATTTTGCCTGACACAGAAGCTTAAAAGAAGAAAAAGTTTTATTTTCCAATTCAGTAAGTCCTGGATTAGAAACATTTCCTTTAAATTCTCTGTGAGACTATATAGTGTCTTCTTTTTTTTTTTTTTAGCATTTTATTTTGGAATAAATTCAAAGTTATAGGAACAGTTGCAAAAACCATACAGACCCCTTACACAGAACTCCAGCATTCCCTAAATGCCCCGATACCCCCCGATACCCCCCAATCCACAAACTTTAACATGTTGCCCCACTGCTATTTCTTTCCCTCCCTCCCTCCCTCTCTCCCCATCTATCATCCATCATCTGTTGCTCTGTCTTCTGAACATATGAGAGCTAGCTGCACACATCCTTGAACAAACACTGTAATTCTCATATACAATTCCCATGAACAAGAACATTCTTTTATGCAATCCCATTAAGAGCAGCTAAGAAGTACAAGAGATTCAACAATGATAAAAAGCTTACATTCTATATTTCCTTTTCCTTATGTCTCAACTATGTCCCTTTGAGCCTCCTGTCCTCCATCGTCCAATCCTATCCAGGGTCATCCTTGGCATTCAATTGTTGTCTATTTAGACTGTTTTTTTTTTTTCCTCAACTGTGGAAACATATATACAGCCTAAATCTTCCCATTCCACCCCCTCCCTAGCATTCCATTAGTGGGATTAATCACATTTAGAATGTTGTAATGCTATCACCTTCCCACCCTCCATTGCTAGAAATTTCCCTTCACCTCAAACAGCAACCTTACACTCATTTCTTAACTCCCCATTGCCCCTTCCTCCATTTCTCTTTGATACCAGCTTAACTTCTACAGGACACATAGACTATGTTCCTATACTCCTCCATTCCCCCACATTTATATAGTTCTTGTCAAAAATTACATATTTTACGTTGAGTTCAAAACAGCTGATTTGTCCTTAGAGTTTGTGTATTTTATATCATGTAGGAAGTAAATAGTGGAGTTACAATTCAAAAAGTTATTGACTTCCATTGGTATTCCATTGTGGT
The DNA here is from genome assembly GCF_015220235.1 of Choloepus didactylus. Classification (NCBI taxonomy): domain Eukaryota; kingdom Metazoa; phylum Chordata; class Mammalia; order Pilosa; family Megalonychidae; genus Choloepus; species Choloepus didactylus. The sequence continues at coordinate 67,961,570 of NC_051309.1, forward strand.
TGGAGTATGTGCTTTGAATATATTCAATTTTCTTTTTTCTTCTTAAATTTATTGAGGCTTGTTTTATGTTCCAGCCTATGGTTCCTTCTGGAGAAAGACCTGTGATCCCTAGAGAAAAATGAGTGTCCTGGTGATTTGGGATGTAAGGTTCTATATATGTCTGTTAAAATTCTCTATATCTCTTTCTACTTTCTTTGTTTCTCTGTCAGTAGGGCTCTCTTTAGTATCTGGAGTAGGGCAGGTCTTTTATTGGCAAAGTCTCTCAGCATTTGTTTGTCTGTGAAAAATTTAAGCTCTCCCTCAAATTTGAAGGAGAGTTTTGCTGGATAAAGTATTCTTGGTTGGAAATTTTTCTCTCTCAGGATTTTAAATATGTCATGACACTGCCTTCTCGCCTCCATGGTGGCTGCTGAGTAGTCACTACATAGTCTTATGTTGTTTCCTTTGTATATGGTGAATTGCTTTTCTCTTGCTGCTTTCAGAACTTGCTCCTTCTCTTCAGTATTTGAGAGTCTGATCAGAATATGTCTCGGAGTGGGTTTATTTGGATTTATTCTATTTGGAGTTCGCTGGGCATTTATGCTTTGTGTATTTATATTGTGTATAAGGTTGGGGAAGTTTTCCCCAACAATTTCTTTGAATACTCTTTCTAGACCTTTACCCTTCTCTTCCCCTTCTGGGACACCAATGAGTCTTAAGTTTGGATGTTTTATTTTATCTATCGTATCCCTGAAATCCATTTCGATTTTTTTGATTTTTTTCTCCATTCTTTCTTTTGTTTTTTCATTTTCTGTTCTGTGGACTTCTAGGACTTTGAGTCTGTTCAACTTCCTCTAATCTTGTATCGTGAATATTCGGAATCTTTTTAATTTGGCCAACAGTTTCTTTTATTTCCATAAGATCTTCTATTTTTTTATTTACTCTTGCAATGTCTTCTTTATGCTCTTCTAGGGACTTCTTTATGTCACTTATATCCTGGGCCATGGTCTTCTTGATGTTTTTTAAATCCTTTGTCCTATTTTCATTCTTCAATTGCAGTTCTTTGATTAATTGAGCCAAGAACTGGGTGTCTTCTGATATTTTGGTATAGTTGTTTGGACTTGGGTTCTCCATATCATCCGGTTTTATCATATGCATTAAGATTTTCTGTTGTTTTTGGCCTCTTGGCATTTGTTTTGCTTGATAGGGTTCTTTTGAGTTGTTAAAAAAAAATGCCAACCTAATTTTCAGAAACACAGGTTGGTGGTGTACACTTTCTCTAGCTAACCAGCAGGTGGCGTCTGTGAGTCACCTATACCCCTCAGGTCAGCTCTCCCCAACCTTGTCCCCACAGTGTGTGGGGAAATGATTCTTGTGGGGTTCAGTTGGTGAACTCAGTTTGGGTGTGTTGCTAGAGCCATCCGCTCTGTATGTGGGGCATGTGTCCAGGTGGCCAGGGAGGCAGGGCAGTTTTAATATTCAATCCCCCCAGGTGTTCCTGGAGATTCAAGGCTGTCACAAGAGTCTAAGCCTTCATTTCGGATCCATCCCAGACCGTCTCTCTCGCTGACCCATAAACCACCGGACTTAGCGCAGTGTCCCTGTGTTTTCCGAGCGGGCACTCTTTCTCAGCTGTGATCTTCCAGGACCTCTGCTGAAGGAGGGCTGTGCTACATCACAACTGTGTGCCATTCCTTAAGGGAAGCCCTGGGCCGCCCTGCCGTGCTGGGGCGCTCTCAGCCCAATGCAAAAATGGTTAAACGGGGCATCTACACAACCCCCTTTCTTCTCACAGTTTCTGTCTCACCTAGCTGCCATCTTAGGTTCTATAGTGTCTTCTTTAATACATTTCTCTCCTCCCAAATTTTATTGCCATCTTAGGTTCTATAGTGTCTTCTTTAATACATTTCTCTCCTCCCAAATTTTATCATAGACAATTAAAAGAGGCATTTGCCTGGAAATATCCATAACCACACCCACACATTCATCTGGTATATTTTTATTTTTCCTCGTAACAGTGTAGTTAACAGTGGTTGCCAAATATTTGTTCATTTTAAAATGTCAACTTTTCTCAGAATTCAATAGCAACTTTCTCACTGCCTTTTCATCCACCTTCCAGTCCAAAGAAAATTATGAAATATTTTAGGCTTGGTACAATTTCTAAGTGTGGGCATGATTTGCAATGTAGCAACAGAAAACTGAAACACCACTTCATCCCATGACTTCTTTTCATATGCCTACTTCATGTGCACACAGCCTATAACCAAAATTAAGAATATTTTTATTTTTGAAAGATTGTCATTTGCCTTAAATTCTCCAACCAGGAATTTAATTTTAGCTTCTCCAGCTTCTGACCATGACAGATTTGTTAATGTTTTATATGACTTTTACAAGAAATAGTATTTTCTTTTCCAAAACATTTCCCAAAACATGGAATTCAAGAAAATAAATATAAACATATGAGGGATATTTCTAGACTATAAACATGAAAAAAATATTATCAATTCCCATATAGACATTCCCATTCCATTCAGCTATACCTTGGTTTACTATTATTTGGAAATAAGTTTGTTTCATTGCTAATTGAAATCAGGATTCTTTTATATGTTGATCCTATTCTCTACCAAAGCACTGGCTGGAGCATAAGATTGGCCTGGACATTACCTGGGAGTCTCCATCATTAACACGTTAAATTCTAAGACTCCAGTTCTAACTTTTCCCCTTGTATATTCCATCTTTCCTCTTGGGTCCTGAAACTCTTCTGTGATCCCATTAGTCTATGGTACATTTTATCCTAGCTTAACTACACCATAATAATATTTTTTGTCCTGATCATGATTGCATACCATAACTAATTATTATTATTATATTATTCCAATTACCCTCAGTTTCAACTTTAAAGTGCGTAGGTACTAACCAATCTCTAGTCTTGAGACCTATACCAACATTTCCATCAGCTAGACAAATACCTGCATTTTAGATGCTATGCCAAATCCAAAAAGAGAATGAAAATCTTTTCCTAGTAAATGGTAGATAGCCTTCTAAAATGAAGAGTCTCTGCAAAATTGACACTGTTATAGTAATCATTAGGGTATAAGTCTTTGGAATCTTCTTTGAATTCAACTCCTTTTAGTGTCAACTCCACATCCACGGATGTCTTGTCAATACTTTTCAATAACATTCACTAGTTTTCATTTTCATTATTATTATTACAATTACTGTTATTATTATTAGGGCAACATATTATAAAGAATAAAGTTACTCTCATACAAACTTCAATTAGATTTCCAAATGGCCACAGTTTGCCAAGCCCAAATCAACAGTAGTTCCCCAAATCCTAAAGAGTAGCCAGGTCCCTATTGGGAACTCTATAAAAGTTTAACTCACTAAGTTTATTTCTCTGAAACCGAAATCCCCCAGAGAGTTCCTATGCAAGGTAAATTCCAAAACCCAGAGGCAATAGCCTCTCCAAGAACATCAATCAGATGCATCCCCCTTCCCCATATTGTCAACACCCCGTCTCAATATGAACATGTTAGGGTGGTCACTGCCCAGATATCCCTGAAGATTGAGACAATGATCAAACAAGAGAGAGGGATAGCAACTGACAAGATGGGATTTAGCAAAGGATTACAAATATGTAATCTTTATATAAATCATTTTTTTGTTTGTTTCTAGGGTACTAGAAAACTAGACAGAAATAACTGACATGGTAGAACTGTAACCCATAACGTTCTTTGAAATTTGTCTTATATTTGCTTGTTAAATTGTACTTTGAAAGTTATCACTTTTCTGTATATTTCACAATAAAAAATGTTTAAAAAAAGAATATATGGAGCTCAGAAAGATCAAATACACATCAAGACATAAATCCCAACTCCCTCAAGCTTACTGTACAGTGAAAATCAATAACAATTTCTGATATATCATTTTATAATGCTACACATATAGGAATATAATACTTATATGTATATGAATGTACTATAATAATATATGAAATTTGTTCTTTTCAATTAATACAACCTTTTAGTTTATTGTAGGCACATTTCTAAAAATGAATATAGCATAGTTTAGTCCCTCCCTAACTGATGAATGTGCCAGTGCTTGTCGTTTTTGTTATTATAAACAGCACTCAACCAAGACCTATGTATAGTATTTTCTGGGAACATGGGTGGAATTTCACTATATTAAAATCCTAGAAAGAAAATTGCCTTTGTACACATTTAAAAGTGAATAAACAAATAGAGTGGTATATGGGGAAAAATACCTATTGCTTGTTATGAACTATATTTAACAATAGTGCCTTAATATTCTTTCACCAACAGTAACATATGTATCACACCAATACTATCAGTAAATTGTTGGGGGTGGGGGAGATAAGGGATATGGGGTGTCTGAGGCTTTCCTTTTGTTTGCATGTGTCTAATTGTTATTTTTCTCTTTGTAGCAATGAAAACTGTCTAAAATTGAGTGTGATGATTGCACAACTAAGTGAGGATACTGTGAGACATTGATTGTATACTTTGCATAGAATTCATGGTATGTAAATGTATCTCAATAAAACCTGGAGATTAAAAAAATCAAATATTTAAAATGTAATGGCAAAGCTAAAACTACTTATAATTATGCTTGAGTCACCCCCAGAGAACTTCTTTTGTTGCCCATTTATGACCTCTCTCTAAGCCAAACTCTGCAAATAAACTTACTACCCTCCCCCTCTGTGGGACATGACTCCCAGGGGTGTAAGTCTCCCTGGCAATGTGGTACATGATTCCCAGGGATGAGTCTGGCCCTGGCATCATGGGATTAAGAAAGCCTTATTGACCAAAAGGGGGAAAATAAATGAAATAAAATAAAGTTTCAGTGGCTAAGAGATTTCAAATAAGGTTTAGATGTCATTCTGGAGGTTACTCTTAATGCATGCTTCAGCCAGGTATTGCAAGTTGCCACAGTATGCCAAGCTCCAACCAACAGTATTCCTGAGAATCCTAAATACCCTGGGCTCTATCTAAGACTCTATAAAAGTTTTACTTAGTTTATTTTTTCAGAAACTTAAGGCCTCCACATTGTTCTTCTACCAGATAAGCCCTGAAACCCAGAGGTAGCAGTCTCTCCAAAACATCTTCCAAGTTCATGCTTCTACCCCACAAGGTTGATGCTCCTTTCCAGCATGAAGAAGTTAAAATGATCATTGTCCAGATATCCCTAAAGATTGAGAGAAAGATCAAATTAGAGGGGGGAGGTGTACTGAGAAATTATGATTTAGCAAATGATTATGACTACAGTATCATTATATGGATATTTCTTTTTAGTTTCTAGTGTATTGGAATAGCCAGAAGGGAAAACCTGAAATTGTTGAACTGTAATCCAGTAGCCTTGATCCTTCATAATGATTATATAGCTATATAGGTTTCATCTTGTGACTGTGTGATTGTAAAAACTTTCTGACTGACACCCCTTTGTTCAGTGCATGAGAAGATGAATAATAAAATAAAGAAAAGCATGAAAAAAAAGTGAATAGACAGCATCAAATTGTCTTCTGAAGGTGGAATGATTTTACATGGCCAAAAGAATCCATGAGAGTACCCATGTCTATACAAGCTTCCAATACTGGCTATCATCAAATTTGTAACTCTTGACAATCTAATAGGGAAGAAATAGAGCTTTGATTTAGTTTGCATTTCTTTATAGAGAAAAGTTGAGAATCTTTTCATAAGGTTATTATCCATGAATATTTCTTTTCCCATAAACCATATGCTCTAATTTTCCAGTTACATTTTCAGCTGTTTCTTATTGATTTGTATATTTCATTTTGTATTAAGGAAATCAGCTCTTAGTTATAAGTAGTCAGAATATTTCCCTAATTTATTTTAATTTTAACTTTATTTACGGTGTATTATCTATTTTTCCCTCCATGGCTTCTTTGTTCCATGATAATTATAAAATAACTACTTATCATTTTCTTTTTCTTTTGTTCAGAGTTGTTATGATTATTTTTAACATTTGAATTTTGATTAAATCTGGAATACATTTTAATATAAGGAGAGAGTTGAAGAATCAGCTTCATTTTTTTTGCCAAAATTGATAGTCAGATATAGTAACATCATTTATTGAGTAATCTATCACTACATTAATTTATAAACTTTCATAATGAACTAAATTTCCATAAGGGTGTATTCTACATTTTTATCACTCTATGTATATCTATTGCATTACCAAATTGTTATAATTGTTATTGCTAAAATGCATTTCAATATTTTCCCTTCCTCTTTCTTTTTTTCAGAAATTTTCTGTTTATGCTATATTTATTTTTCCAAGTGAAAATCTTTGCAACTTTTTCTAAATGTCCTTCCCTTCCATAAGCCATCCCCAAAATTCTGTTGGTATTTTGATTCTAATTGCATTTAATTCAGAGCTTAAATGGAATTGTAGGTCAAATAGCATATTTAAAATATCAGGCTTCATCTCCAAGAACAAGGTACGATTTTCTATGTATTTGAACAACTCTTTCATGATTAGGCAAGTATATAAATATGTATTTATATAGGCATGTATATATAAAAATCTATATATGCATATATATGCATATATATCCTCTTTTTCTGTAGAAAAACTGGATGCTTTTCTGACATGACTTTATTTGACTCACCCAGATGGATATTTTTTACTTCTTCCTTTAAATGTATACAGCATTTTATTCATCTTCATATTTTGTCACTGTTTTTCTTGAGTTATTCATATGCATGTTTTGTACTGAATCTCATGCCCCTATTCCTTAAGTGAAATATTTGGGTCAGCATTAAGTGTAGTATGCCTCTATAGCATATTACCTTACTATTTACTCAAAGCAGAATTTTTCAATATTTAATGCTGAATAAATTGAGATAATTGTACAAATACTAGACAGTATTAAGGCAAACTCTTATTCATTACCCTGGGTCCTTTCTCTCTCTTTCCACCAATGAGATACTTGTCTTCATAGGGAAGACTGACCGCTACACAGTGAACAGAATAATTTTGGTTACTCAATGTCAACTCAAGTAGTCTTCTCTCTTCCCAGCTCTACCTTCTTCCAGCCTCCCTCTATTACTTTCATGTTAGTTTGATATAATATTTAATTAACTTGTAGAGCTCAGATAATTGGTCTTTAACCCCATCATTAAATGAACCAAGCATTAGTTATGTTTGTTAATATTACATTGTAATCAAAACAATACTTTCCAATATCATTTTCCCCTCTGCATTGGTAATTTATTGGTTAAGTCAACACCAATGTGAAATCCTTGAACTTCTTGAGATTTTTTTTTTCACTTTTTGATCTTGATTCTTTACAAGAATCAACATGTATTGATTTTTATAATGCTTTACTAGTTAACATAATTCTCTCTCAATTAATCAATAATACAGCTACAATATTGTAGTGTATAGTTTAGCTTTTGCCTTATTTCTTGGAATAAATATATAGGTCTTTCTTTTCGGTGCTTTTCTCCTGTTTGCTAATAAAGTATAAATGGTCAAAATTTTCCACCTAATATAACTTTAGAAGTACTGCAAGTGTTTTAAGATGAATTTATTTTATTGCTTTATGTATAATAGACCATTTCCATTTTTATATTTTCTTTATTCTAAAGGCTATTAAAGAGAATATTTCTAAATTTCAAGTTGCTAGCTTGAATTTCTAAAGATTACCCATTGAGTTTCCCTCTTGTTGTTCATATATTTGCTAAAAAAAGCAAATATTTTGGACCTTGGGGCCAGAGCCAGCTTCATGGATTTGCAACCTGTATAGTTGCATGGGGCTCATGCTCAGAAAGACCTCATGCTTGGTTTGATGCTCAGCTATCCCTGCCCTGCAATTGTTAGTAATTTTGAACAAATGGCCTTGCATTTTCATTTGAGAAGTCAATACCTCAATTTTGATTAGAACTAGGCCCATCTGGTTGAATTCCTCTTTCTGTTCCCTGAACTAAGGAATCCCTGTTCCATCTGTGAAGGTAGGTACTCATACTCATTGGATTATGTCCTTCTAAACAAACATCTTGCCATCCCACAATCTCAACATAGAAACAATAATTGACAATTAAGTGTGTAACAAAGAAAAATTCATAAACCTTTTTGTTTGCTTTTGTTGAAATACAAAACTATTCAAATGCACATTTCAGTTCATCTATAGCCATACCCATTTTAGTTTCATTATTTCAAAATCTTACAATTTCTCTATGACTATAAGTGTTATCTAAATGTTGAGTCTCTAGGGTAACCTAACTGACTTACCATTTGACTTACAAGTTTTGACAATTATCAGCCTATAAATTGTAAGTGCTTGGGCTCAATAGAATATTTTGATTTTATCAATTGCCTATACTTTAACTTACCCAATTATCATTTCAGTTTAAAAGCCACTTTAATCAGATACCTTTGGCTGGTCCCACAGAACCATCTAGATCAAAGGAAATGTAATGCTGAAATGTTATCAGTTCACAGATTGTGAAAATAAGAAATTACTGTATATAACACCTTATTTGTTCTTTCTGGCAAGTCTTGGCCTTTGCAAATAAAATTTATGCAGCAAAGTAAACTATAAATAATTAGAAATAGGCTCTGCCTGTCCACTATTTAGGGTATCAGCAAACCCTTAAAATAAATAAAGAAATTGCAATGAGATCTCAAAATTGCAAGTTACATAGTAACTAATCTTGGAATTACATGGTAATATCAAGTATAATTATCAAGTAATTTGTAGGAACATGTAATTCCCCTATAATTATAGAGCTATTAGAGATGCTCTACAAAATAGGACACTAGTACAGCCCAACCAATCTAAAATCATTGCCTTCTTTTGACATTCACTGGCTGCAATATTCATGAATGAAACATCTGACTTCTAAGTGAAAGGCTCCAGATGCATTATGTACAATAGCTATTCTTTCAATCAAAAATATGGTTTATTTTCAGCATATGCAAAAAGAGATTCCTCCCATTTATTGAATTCATAAAAACATTCTGAATTATTATTCTTCAAGTATACCCATTATATGAAAAATCACAGAAATATAGAAAAATGGTTTAGAATCTCATTTAGTCTTACCTTTCTCAGGCAAATTCTGCTTTGTGTACACTCTTACAGTTATCTCTTGTCAAAGAATATTTGATACTGAGTCACCTCATATATTTTTGCATAAATCTGCAAAAACATGACTACATTTTCAGAAAGTACTAGTAGTAGAAATGGCACTAATGTAACATGAGGTAAAACTGAAAATCATAGTATTTTTAAATTTAAAAGAAAGTTAAATATTAGGTTTCTTGTCCATAAGGTTTATTTTTTCTGTGCTATCTTTTTACTGAGAGCATAGCCTACGATAGCCTCTGGCATTATGTGGAGGTTGAAGCTCTAACCTCTCATTTCATTTCCATTTGTGGGCATTAAAACTAAGGTTGAGATTGGAAGCCTCCAGGACCACCAGCTATACACAAGTACTATTATAATGCCCACTCGGGTTCTTATTTATCTGATTTTCGATTCTTTCTTCTTTAGGCCAACAGGTATTTCACTTATTTTCCTGTGAGCTCAGCTATGTATTTCAAAAGGGATTCAGGTCATCTAATCTGCCACATTGCTGAAAATAGATGCTTTTATTTTAATTCTCTCCAAGGAAAATGGAATACAAAAGCAAGTACATATTTATAGTTAAAAATCTCAATGCAAAATGGCCCCCTGATTTATGATCACTAATTATCTAGGCTCTTTGTTAAACTTGGCTCAAATATTTATTCACCACATCCTAATATAAGACTTCTGATCAAAATGTGTTTCTTATTTCTTGCCCAGAATCAAATTTCACTTCAGAACTCTGTTAGAGTTTTGAAGAACTGGTTCCAAAAATAAGCAAATTAGAACAATTATTTACCATGAAGAATTAAAGAATGATTACTAAATGAAACTGCAGAAATCTTTAAGCTATAGTGACCTAGACAATTGATTTGCAATATAGATTCATTTTAACAGTAGTAATGATGTTCTCTGAGTTATTTTTTGTATCATTTTTTTCAATGAACATTGTGCCTCATTTTAATTATCTTTGTCATTATTTAAAAATTTAGGTTAATATGATGTAGGATCATTATACAAAACCTAATATATTTTATCATAGTAAAAAATTCCGTAGATATGGAATTTATGATGTGTATAAAACAATAACAAAGATGTGTTATTTGTCCTTCTTGTTTCAAAGAGTAAGGAAACTAAGGGCACAATACATGGCCTTCTAACTTCCAGATCATTTTTCTTTCTACCATAAAAATCTGCTTCTAATTTTCAGCTTGTTATTAAATTGGCTTGTAGATTATTTACACTTATTTAAAAAAATAAAGTGAGTATTTACAAAGGGAGTGGGGCAGAAACACTCTGGGATGATATGTTAGCCAGTCTGAAATAGAATATTGTTCTGATCATGGTCTTTTTTTATTTGCAATATATTTGGAGTTCATTAAAATTAATTTAGATAGAAAACTGTCAGAACTTTTCATTTTTAGGAAAAATAAGACTATGTACATCCAATATAGAAATCAGGAACAGAGATTACTCCAATTAATTAATTTTAGGATAAAAAGACTTACAAGGAGAATGGTGCAAGGGAAAAGAGCTTAAAAATCTTAAAATGCAGGTTGTGAAGTATTTGACCTCTGTTACTTTGATGTATTTTTTTCCTTTCATATGCATTAGAAAATAAAATGACAAAACTATATTTAGTATAATTTCAAAAATTTTAAAATAATTTTATTACTTATATTTTATTTATATTTTGTATGTTTGTATTTTACTGAATTTTTCTCACAGTTCACACATTTTCACTTAGTTGATGTGCCTTTATACAGCATGTTTTTTTCAGATCAGCAGTTTAAGGAATTGGAAATTGTCCTATATGGCAAATAAAGATGTCTGGATTCTAGTTCTGGTTCTGAAACTAAGGACAATTGTGAATTTTGAAAAGTTATTAAAACTAGTCTTTCTCTTGGTTCTGCAAAACAACTCCCATGACCACCCCATACTATTTGAAAAATGAGGAAATTGGACTACATGACCTATAAGGTCCCAGATTTAATGTGCTATGATTTTAATGTATGTGCATGCAATATATTTCTATGCCTCAAAGATACATTGCTATTCCATGTATTACAAGGTCCCCAGGTCTTATTTATCAGACATGGATTAAAGGTAATGTAATGTGGCAGGAAATGCATAATAAAGACAAGAATGAATAATGCTGAGTCCTTGATCCCTAACCCTTGCCAACATCTCTCACTAATTGAGCAGCTAATTTTGAAGGCAGCAACAACTACAGTATCTGGTTCATTCAATTTTACTTTTAAATGAAGAAGCTCTTACTGTGAACTCAAAATCTAACAATTTACTATCTGAAACAAAGCATTATGTCTATAGCTCTGAAATATTACCCTTTTATTTTAACCTGATATGTTGAATTAAGGGATATTCCAAACCGTATTTGTGTCCCATCCCAATCCAGCTCTTACTACCTATCCCCTCCCATCACTCACACTATAAATATTACAAAGGAAAATACTTATTAATGAAACATATAAAGATCCTTCTGAAGGAGAGTGAGAAAGGAAATAAAACAAATCTCTATAAACTAAATAGTCTCTGGGTTTAGGTAGTTAACAAACATACACTTTTCTTTGATTTAAGGAAATTTAATCAATGAAAAACACTGACAACTGCCCTGGTACTTGCTGTTTACAGAGTAGGTAATTTTTTCTCAGGGCAGACAGACTATGCAATTTAAATTCTTAGCTGAGCCTCGTGAGTTATGGTTTCACCCTCCACTTCTTCTGCTATTTCACCCACTCAGATATACAATCTATAAAGTAAAACCACATCATTTCATGGAGAAATTATTTTCTGTGTATTCCAAGGTGATACCACTCTTAGTCCCTCTGGTTAAATATGATTCTCTCTTGATATATTAACACATTCATTAAAGGACAGAGAGTGACTATTTTGGTCTTCCTACCAAAATATTCAGCCAGAAAAAAAATCAATTCAAACAGTTTCCCAAAAATCACTTAAGAAAACAACTTTTCCCATTTAAAAATTTATTTTATCATTAAGATGTGAGATGTTTTATGTACAAATTTTGTGAATATTTTCTCACAATCTGTGGATTGTCTACTCATTTTTGCAGTCATCTTTTTTTAAATAAACCTTTTTTTAATTTTAGAGCAGCTTTAGATTTACCAAAGAAACTACAAAGATAGACCAAAAGTTCCCCATACCCTGTATCATTTCCCCTATTATTAATATTTTCTTACATTAATGTGGAACTATGAATCAATACTGATCCATTTTATTAATTAAAGTCATTCTTTATTCAAATTTCCTTAGTTTTTACCTAATGCCTTTTTTTTTTTTTTTTTTTTTTATGTTCAGGATCCCATTCAGGAAACCATAGTGAATCAAGGTGTCATGTCTCAAAGCCAAGTCTCCTCTTGACCATGGCAATTTCTCAGATATTCCCTGTTTTCGATGAGTTTGATGATTTTAAGTACTGTTGAGGGGTTTTGTAGAATATCGCTCAATTTGGATTTGCGTGTGTTTTTCTCATTTTTGATATGATTATAGGTTGTTGGAAGGATGACCATAGCAAGTGCCATTCTTATTCCATCATATCAAGGGTAATTACTATCAATATGACTTAACATTGTTGATGCTGATATTGTTCACCTGATTGAATTAGTGTTTGCCAGGTTTCTCTACTGTAAAGTCATGCCTTTTCACCCTTTCCATACTCCACCACTAGAAAGGAAGTTACATGATCCGCCCACACTTAAGGAATGGAAAATTTATCAACTACCTCTTGAGGGTATAGTACCTACATAAATTACTTAGAATTCTTCTGAATTGAAGGTTTGTCTCTTCTCCCCATATTTATTTATTTACTTAAATATTTATTTATATCAATGTGGACTTATGGATATTTATTTTTATACTTTGAGTTATAATCCAATAATTTATCTATTGCCCAAATTGCTCTAGCTTTGGCCATTGAGAGCTTTTTCAGTTGGCTCCTGTGTGCCTTTGACATATGGACATCATTATGTGTTTCACTTTGTTTCATTTTTGAGCATATATACTTACTTACTTGCTGGCACTACAAGACACACTATTCTCATCACGTATCTTTTCTGCCCTATTAATAGAAGCAGCAATTTTCCAAGAAGCCCTGGTTCCTCTCTTTGGAAAATGGGATTAGAAACCAAAATCTGGATGCTTCTAGGCCCTCTCAGCTGATGGATCAAGGTATGAGAATTGTTAATAAGTATCCACTTGGAAAAAAACATTTGTAAGCTGGATACCAGTGATTATGAAAAGTTTCCTTTGCCTTAATCTTACACACTCCACTCATTTCCAAAGTTAGTCAGGAATTTTTTCATCCACTTCCTTCAGTGAGATTATATCAGCCATTTGTAGTACAGTTAGACTGTTTTGTCACATTCTGCATTCCATCCTTGAATCCCCAGCCTCCTAAGTAATTTTTTGTAAAATTAACATAAACTTCACTCTTTGTGCTGTAGCATTTCAGAGATTCTTAGTAATGCATAGTGTTATGTACCCAACATTGTAATATCACATAAAATATTTTCATCATCCTAAAAAAATCTCCTGTGCCTCACCTATTAAACCCTTTCCCCAAACCCCTGGAAACCACTGATCTGTTTATTGTCACCATAGTTTTGCCTTTTCTGTAATGCCATATAATTGGAATCATACAGTATGTAGCTTTTCCATATTAGCTTCTTTTACTTAGTAATGTAAATTTAAGATTCATACATGTCTTCATGGCTTGATAGCTCATTTCCTTTTATCACTTAATAATAGTTCATTGTAAAAATGCACCATGGTTTGTGTATTCATTCACTTATTGAAAGACATCTTGGTTGCTTCCAGTTTGTTGGTTGTGAATAAAGTTGCTATACATATTAACATGAAGGTTTTGTATGGACATAAGTTTTCAAGTCAGTTAGGTAAGTACCTACATGCATGGTTGCTGGGTTGTATGGTAAGACTATGTTTAGCTTTGCAGGAATATGTCAAATAGTCTTCCGAAGTGACTGTACCATTTTGCGTCTTCACCAGCAATGAGTGAGAGTTCCTATGGCTCTGAATCTTCACTAGCAATTAGTATTGCCAGTTTTTATGGATTGTAGCCATTCTAACGTGTGCATATTGTTGCTTTAGTTTGAAATTGCCTAATGCTATATTTACTTCTTTAGTTCTAGAAGTTGTTTGCTTTTGTTTTTTCCATATCCTTTGGTATTTTCTATATTGACAATCATGTCATCTGTGAACAAAGACAGCTGTATTCCTTCCTTCCCAACCTGTAAACATCCTATTAATTCTTTTTTCATACTTAACTAGCTAGGAATTCCAGTATATGTTGAATAGGAATGGTGAGAGAGGGCATTCTTGCTTTTTTCATTTATTACTGTGAGGACTAAAATGTCCAGTTTCTTACCATTAAGTATGATGTCAGCTGCAGGTTTTTTTGGAGATGAACTTTATCAAGTTGATGAAGTTCTCTATTCCTACTTTGCTGAGAATTTTTTTATATCATTAATGGGTGTGATATTTCATCAAATGTTTTTCTGCATCACTTGATATGATCATATGATTTTTCTTCTTTAGTCTGTTGATGTGGTTGATTAAAATGACTGATATTTTAATATTGAATCAATTTGCATTCCTGTAATGTATAAATTGTTGGATTCAATTTGCTAATATTTTGTTCAGGATTTTTACATCTATAGTAATGACAGATATTATTCTGGAATTTTCCTTTCTTTTAGTGTCTTTGCTGGTTTTAGTGTCTTTTACTGGTTTGGGTAATTCTGGCTTAATAGTATTAGTTAGTAAGTGTTCTCACTGTTTCTGTTTTCTTGTATAAATTGTGTTTAATTGGTATCATTTCTTTCTTAAATTGTTGGGAGAATTTATCAGTGAAGTCATCTGGGCCTCACACTTTCTTTTCTGGAAAGTAATAACTTTATTTTTAATTTTTTTTTTGTTTGATCACAAAGAAACCACATTGTTTTTATTAACAATTCAATCTCTATACACATGTAGTATTTCACAAATCATAAGGTGATCAACAATGATATTAACTAAATAAACTCATGAGCTTTTACAAAAAAACTGCTGTTCTAGGTGCATTCTGTGCTAGGTACTTGAGTGAATATGACAAATAAAGGAACTGGGGCATTACTTCAACACATGAGAATTAGCTCACACACACACAAAAAAGCATATTTGCCATTTCACTGACTATGTCAAACCCAGAAAAATCAGTAGCTAAATGACAAAATTAACACTTTAAAGAAAATTTGGTGATAAAAACATTAGGTTAAAATGTTAACTTTTTAAAATTTTAGCAATTGGGTTTAAGATCCAGAAAGTAAAGCACCTTGGGAATTTTAAGAAAAGATACCTAAGTTCTTCTTTACAACTACTACCACATTCTAAAAATAATAATTCTGGGCTGCTATAACATTGGCCCTGCTAGTGTAAACCATTGTTTCATCACTTCATGGAAGAAACAAGACAGTAATTCACGTAAATGGGTTTTAAAATAAGAGTCTGACCATTCACAATAAAATAAAAACTTATATGATCTTCATCAAATTACTGAAAAAATTTATCAAAATGTTGGCCAGAGAAGCCATATCACCATTTAGCTTTCCTGACTGCCTAAGAGTCCGGAAAATGCATCCCTTATGGTGGGGAGACCTAATGTTGAGTCCTGGCACTGCCCTGAGTTATTAGAGTATGAGGGTTGGACAGCCCTTAGCTTCCCTGGGGCTCTGCTTACTCAGCTGTAGGATTGAGCAGAGTGTGGGGTAGATGGTTTTTAAGGGACCTTTCAACTAAAAGAATCTAAATCAGCTTCAGACCCCATTATGAACAGACACTTAGGGTGGTAAAAGAAATGGATTAAGAAACAGGTGGTGGAGTATTTTCTATTTTTGTACCATCATTCAGTTCTAGGAAATCTTTGCCCAAAACTTTCACCTAATGGCTGTTACTGTTAAAACGCAGGCCAGTGAGGCATTTAGCAATGGCATTTTTTATTAAAGTTTAAAAAGGCCATTCCAAATTTGGGGAGAAAAGTAATGCACTACTGCATTACTGCAAGAATTCAGGATTTCTTGCCTCTGATTTTCAAGAGCCGTCAGTCTGGTTGGGAAAATGCCAAGGGAGTTGCACAAATCAAGCCATTTCATAGAGATCT
The DNA here is from genome assembly GCF_015220235.1 of Choloepus didactylus. NCBI lineage: Eukaryota > Metazoa > Chordata > Mammalia > Pilosa > Megalonychidae > Choloepus > Choloepus didactylus. The sequence continues at coordinate 67,977,856 of NC_051309.1, forward strand.
ACCTGAAATCCTACCACTAAGGAAACTTCAATGAAACCAGTTCTAAGAGAAATTATGCAAGAGAGTGTGTAGGGTAGGATTTTTCTTTTTCTTTACAGAACAGAAAAATGATCCAAGGAGAGTAATGGTTTCTCATTTTTTATCCTCTAAAAAGAATGCAAATATCACTTCTTGAATTCAACACACGGGCCCTCATTTTCAAAATGCATTACCTTATTTCCTCACAAGGCAGCCATACATTAGAAACCTTGAGAACATGGCAGTCACATTATTTCTTTCATAAGCCCCAAGTCTTCCAGGAGCATCCCTGGAGCCTACAACTGAAGGAGGAGTCCTGGGGTGTCAAATATTAAAACTTTCTCCACAGCCACAAGTTCCTTTGATGTTTGAGTTATCGAACACAAACTCACTGGATAATTTGTCTTCTACATAGTCCATTTCTGTTCCTAAAAGTGGTTCCTGTGCTTTCTTTTCAATGAAAACTCTGACTCCATCTTGAACAACTTCTTCATCAGAACTTTGTTTTGTTGTTGTATAACCTAGAGTATAAGAAAGGCAGCAGTAAGAAGGAGCAAGGTCCTGAAACATATGACAACATGGATGAACTTTGAAAACAATGCTGTGTGAAATGTCAGACACAAAAGGAGAGATATTGTACGTTACCACTAGTGTGAACTCCCTGAACAATGTAAAATCAGTGTCTTATAATGTAGAATACAGGGGACATAGAGATAGACAGAAGCTAGTGAAGGGGGAATGATAACCTAATATGTACAGGCATGATAATGAGGGTGAACTTAAAGGTATGGGAATGGAGGGGGGGATGATTGTTCATTAATGAGATTATAAGTGTCAGTGCAGCATTGAAGGTGAACATGATCAAAAGCGGTTGTTAAAAGGTATGTATCCCACAGATTAGCACTACAAATATAAACTGCACAATATACTTCTGAGTTATGACACTGGTACAAAGATTTAACAACAGAGTGGTGTATGGAGAAACTACCCATTACATATTACAGACTATATTTAATAGGAATACTTTACCCATACTACATTAATACTTGGGGTGATAACTAGGGGCTGATAAGAGCTTTGGGATGTTTTGTGTTATGATAATTGTTTACAGTTGAGAGTGATGATGATTGTACAACTAAGTGAAGATAATGTGAGATACTGATTGTTTACCTTGTATAGAATAAATCCTATGTGAAATTAGGAGCCCCCTACTTGATAAGTCAAGCCCTCAATCTCAAGGCTAGTGCTTGTGAAACTTATGGCTGTAAAAGGGAGGCTAAACCTTCCTATAATTACGCCTAAGAGGCACCTCTAGAGAAACTCTTCTGTTGCTCATATGTGGCCATTCTCTAAGTCCAACTTGGCAAATAGATTCATTAACCTCCCCTCTCTTTGTGGGGCATGACTCCCAGGAGAATGAATCTCCCTGGTGATGTGGAACACAACTCCCAGCAATGAGCCTGGCCCTGGCATTGAGGAATTGGAAATGCCTGCTTGACCAAAAGGGGGGAAAGAAAGGTGGCAAAATAAAGTTATAGTGGTTAAGAGATTTCAAATAGAGTCAGGAGACTATCCTGGGGGTTACTCATATGCAAGCTCCAGCTTGACATCCCAAATGGCCACAGAATGCCATGCCCTAACCAACAGTAGTTCTGAAATACCTAGGTCCCTATTTGAGACTCTGTAAAAGTTTCAGAAAGAAAGAAAGAAAGGAAGGAAGGAAGGAAGGAAGGAAGGTAGAGAAAGGCCATTACAACTCCTGGTTTGCATACCAACTTTCACATCTACATTTTCTGGCTCATCTTTAAGAAGCTGTTTTATCTTGTTTACTGCTAAAGGTATAAGGGTGAGGGCAGCTCACATGGGCTGCAGCATTCTCTTGTTCACAGCTTGAACAGTGGCCAGACAAATGAAGCTAACATCTTGGCCATCCCCGTGCCTCACACTGAAACTCAGCATCTCTCCATGGACACCAATCACTTTATTTTAATATTCTAAAAGAATTGCACTATTTTCAAACTCTTAATCATTTATGTTTAGTTTCCATTGTAGTACTGCATTTTATCTAATACTCCATACAACTGTATTTTGTTCAAAAAGTTTTACTTCAATATCTAGAAATATTTTCAGGTGGGTACTGATAAATTTAAAATGTATCCAACTGTTAATTAGAAAAAATGACAATAAATGCATTATTTTCTCTTGGTTTCCAGACTTACAGAGCCCTCTGTAGTGTATTAAAAATTGAACCTATTTCTTTTCTTTTAGAAGTGCTTTGTTTAACTGAAAATGTGTCTGAAGATTGACAAAAAGCACATTGGACATATTTAAAAGTCTATTATATATTTAAGCATATAAATATAACCATGTTTATATCATAAAATTTAGATAATTGTGGTAGCATGAAGCTGTATGTACCCCATAAAAGCATGTTCTTTAATCTAATCCATTCTTGTGGTTGTGAAGCCATTGTAAGTAGGACCTTTTAATGAGATTACTTCAGTTAAGGTGTGACCCACCTCAGTCTGGATGGGTCTTAATCCCATCATTGGAGTCCTTTATAAGTGGGATGAAATTCAGACAGAGAGAAAGAAGGAGCAATCTGAAGCTGAACATCAGAGCAACCCAGAAGAGAAGGGAGAGCAGGATATACCACCATGTGCCTTGCCATGTGACAAGCCAAAGACCAAGGGTCTACAGCAGCCAACCTCAGATCATCACAGTCTTCAGGGACAAAGCATTCCCTTTGGATGATCTCTTGGCCTCAAAACCATAAGCAAATAAATTCCCATTGTTTGACGAAATAGTTTCAGTGGCTGAGAGATTTCAAATGGAGTCAAGAGGTCACTCTGGTGGACATTCTTATGCACTATATAGATAACATCTCTTAGGTTTTAATGTATTGGAATAGCTAAAAGTAAATACCTGGAACTACCCAATTCCAACCCACCAGTCTGGACTCCTGAAGATGATTATATAATAATGTAGATTACAAGGGGTGACAGTGTGATTGTGAAAACCTTGTGGATCACACACCTTTTATCTAGTATATGGATGGATGAGTAGAAAAACAGGGATAAAAACTAAATGACAAATAGGGTGGGATGGGGGGATGGTTTCAGTGTTCTTTTTTCACTTTTATTTTTTATTCTTATTCTGATACTTTCTGATGTAAGGAAAATGTTCAGAAATAGATTGCAGTGATGAACATATAACTATATGATTGTACTGTGAACAGTTGATTGTATACCATGGATGATTGTATGGCATGTGAATGTATTTCAATAAAACTGAATTTTAAAAAAAAATTCCCATTGTTTAACCCAACTCATTTCATGGTATTTGCTTGAGCAGCCTAACATACTAGAACAATACCATAATGTTAATTTAACTATGTTTTCCAGTTTTCCCAATACTGTATATGCTCTAGTTTGCTGATGCTGCCAGAATGAAAAACACCAGAGATGGATGGGCTTTTATAAAAGGGGGTTTATTTGGTTACACAGTTACCAAAAGGCCATAAAGTGTCCAAGGTAACACATCAGCAATCAGGTACCTTCACTAGAGGATGGCCAATGGTGTCTGGAAAACCTCTGTTAGCTGGGAAGGCACGTGGCTGGCATCTGCTCCAAAATTCTGGTTTCAAAATGGCTTTCTCCCAGGTTGTTCCTCTCTAGGCTGCAGTTCCTCAAAAATGTCACTCTTAGTTGTACTTGGGATATTTGTCCTCTCTCAACTTCTCTGGAGCAAGGGTCTGCCTTCAAAAGCTGTCTTCAAACTGTCTCTCATCTACAACTCCTGTGCTTTCTTCAAAGTGTCCCTCTTGGCTGTAGCTCCTCTTCAAAACATCACTCATAGCTGCACTGAGTTCCTTCTGTTATGTCAGCTCATTTATATGGCTCCACTGATCAACTTAGACCCAGCCTGAATGGGTGGAGCAACACCTCCATGGAAATTATCCAATCAGAGTCATCACCCACAGCTGGGTGTGGCACATTCCAAAGAAACACTCAAAGAATTACAATCTAATCAACACTGATAAAATCTGCTCACACAAGATTACATCAAAGATAATGGCATTTGGGGGACATAATACATTCAAACCGGCACATTCCACCCCCTGGACCCCAAAATGACGTTATCTTTCCAAATTCAAAATACATTCATCCCATCACAATATCAGAAAAAGTTAAATCATTTCAGTAACAGTAGTTAAGTACAAGATCTGATCAAAATCAATTTTAGGCATGGTCAGTCCTAGGGCATAATTCTCCTTTAGCTGTGGATCTGTGAACTTAGAACAAGTTATATGCTCCCAATATACAAAGGAGGGACATTCAGAGGATAAACCTTCCCATTGCCATAAGGAGAAACAATAAGGAAAACAGGGTTAACAGGACCAAAACAGTTCCTAAAACCCTCAGGACAAACTCCACTAGATTTCAAAGTCTGAGAGTCATTCACAGAACGACGTTGCATCCTTGGGGCTTGAGAGAGTGGGAGTCTAACCCTTCCTAAGGGCCTTTGTGGCAGCCCTTTCCTCTCCAAATGCTTAGGTGAGTGCTCCAACATATTCACACATTGGGGAGACCACCTTCTCGACCCCACCCTCCTCAAACATCGGGGCAGCTCCCAGATTCCCTTCCATCTCTGGGGCACACACTCAACCCCTTCAGAGCAGTGGGGTGGCAGCCAGGCTCTCTCCAATTCCCTGGGAATATGCTTCACCCTCTTTGGGACCTGGGATGGCAAAACTCTTCCAGAGCATCGAGGCAGAATGCTCACCCTTGACCTCTGGGGCAAACTCACCCTTTCCATGCATGTGGGCCACTCCACTCTCCCAGCCCAAGGCCTCTTGACTCCAGACCTCAACCTCCATGGCTCTGTCTTTGAAGAAATTTTTCCTTCAATTTGTTCATTGTCTGTCTCCCCCAGTCCAGACTGGCAACATCTCTGTCTATAAAGATCTCACAAAAATTCCATTGGCTTTGCATGAAGCACATGGGTCAAAGGCATCAGACAATAGAACTTTCCACAAATCCTTTCTGCTTAACTCTTTCTCCATTCTTGGCTTGTACTGAAATGGCAGCTGGGTTCCATGTTTGGTTACATCCTCATGTTGGGCTGTAGTTTCTGGGGTTTCACTCCCTGGAAGCCCACTGTTTTTCAGGCCATCAATTTCTGGTTTCTTTGAAACCAAGAGTTCATTTCTCAGCTTACATTTTACTACAAGCCGTCCTCTCACATTTTACTATAAACTGCAAGGAGAAGCCAGGGTACATCCTCCACATGTAGTCTGGAGATCTCCTCAGCTAAGTATTCCAGGTTGTTGCTTTCAAATTCTTCCTTCCATCTGACACCAGGACTCAATTTTGCCAAATTCTCTACCACTTTACAACAAGAATCACCTTTCTTCCAGTTCGCAATAACACATTCATCATCTCCATTCAAGGCCTCATCAGAATTATCTTTAGAGTCCATAATTCCACAAACAGTCTCTTCAAAGCAGTTTAAGCCTTTTCTAACAAGCTCCTCACAATTCTTCCAAAATCTTCCCCTTATCCATTTAAAAAGCCATTCCAACATGTTTGGTATTTGCAAACACAGCAGCATCAGCACCCCACTTCTCTGGTACCAAAATGTGTTCTAGTTTGCTAATGCTGCCACAATGCAAAGCACCAGAGATGGATGGGCTTTTATAAAAATGGGTTTATTTGGTTATACAGTTACAGTCTTAAGGCCATAAAGTGTCCAAGGTAACATATTAGCAGTCGTGTACCTTCACTGGAGGATGGCCAATAGTGTCTGGAAAACCTCTGTTAGCTGGGAAGGCACATGGCTGGCATCTGCTCCAAAGTTCTGGCTTCAAAATGGCTTTCTCCCGGGTTGTTCCTCTCTAGGCTGCAGTTCCTCAAAAATGTCACTCTTAGTTGCACTTGGGATATTTGTCGTCTCTCAGCTTCTCCAGAGAAAGGGTCTGCCTTCAAAAGCTGTTTTCAAACTGTCTCTCATCTGTAGCTCCTGTACGTTCTTCCAAATGTCCCTCTTGGCTGTAGCTCCTTTTCAAAATGTCACTCACAGCTGCACTGAGTTCCTTCTGTTATGTCAGCTCATTTATATGGCTCCACTGATCAACTTAGACCCACCCTGAATGGGTGGAGCAACACCTCCATGGAAATTATCCAGAGTCATCACCCACAGCTGGGTGTGGCACATTCCAAAGAAATACTCAAAGAATTACAATCTAATCAACACTGGTAATGTCTGCCCACACAAGAGTACATCAAAGATAATGGCATTTGGGGGACATAATACATTCAAACCAGCCCACTATATATCATAATGCCTCTTCTTTTGAAACTCATCAATATGATATTGATAAACAATGGTAACCAAGTCCTTAGATAGAAGCCTGATTAGACTATTGCCAAGTATCATGAGAATTATCCAATTTTCCAGGTTGATTTTATAAATAGTTAGGCATGTACCTAAAAACATAATGTTATTATCATCTGGCTACCTATTTATGTTTTAGAGGATTTCTACAGAGATTCTATGTGAGACTTTGCCTAATTTATTTTGGGAAACATAATTTATACTATCAAATATTATATGCATTGTAGCTGAAAATGTTAATATTAAACAAACATCTATGTTCTCCCTGATATTTCCTAGCCCTTCTTCTCTTAGGTACAGTAATTTTGGGATGTTATAGTTAATAAGGTATGAACCAACATGAATAATGTAATGTCAAATGCAGTTAGTGTCTGGTGTGCCTTTTCTATATTTCTTTTCCCTTGCTACAGCAACCTTGGAGTCCAGATATTCTAGACATTGCCACAAGTTGGAGAAGGTCTATTAAAACAGGCTTTGAGTGAGTGAGAAATGAGCTTGATATTTTTAATCCATGCAGTCTTTGGAGAGCATTGCAGCCTATACTATTTAGCTTATGTAATCAATATATACTTGCATTAATTTATTTAAGCTATTAAATAAATTCAATTTTCGTTAGTTTTGTGTATATATATATCTTTATATCTACATATATATATCTAATTTGAAAAAAAAGTTTTATTTTTCAATCCATATTTTTGCCATACTCATTTCTAGAAAATGAATATTTACTTAACTCTTACCAAAGTCAGTCTCTCTATTAGGTTTTAGAGATATACAGATGAAGAAGACATGGCTTCTGATCTCTAAGAGCTCAGGTTTAATAGAAGAGAGACATATAAAGAAAGAACCACAAATTGTGGGAAGATGGCAGAGTAAACAAGTGCAGGAATCAGTCCCCCCACCAGAACAACTATTAAATAGTGAGCCATCTAAATCAATTATTTTGAAAATCCAGAGTCTAGTAGAACACTACACATCATTCAGGGAAAAGTGGGAGGAAAAGGCTGGTAAACTGTGGTAAATACTAGTAAACTGCTCTATCCACATGTTGATCACTGTCATCCAGTCCCAAATGTGCAGCACACAGTTGTGGGTTCCAGCACCTGGTGTAGTTTGCAGGTTTCAGAAAAGGACATAAAAATCTACTTCCCCAAAATCCAGAGTGGGCATGGGCCAATCACTGATAATAACTTTTGATTAACTGTTTTGGATCACGTAGGCCTGGCTCTGAGGGTAGCCATTGTTCTAACCCGCCTTGGATAAAGGCAGTAGAGAAGGGTTAAAGATGGTACACTTCCACAGAGAGGTGGAAGAAAGTTGAAGGGCTGCATTTGTTGGGCAGCTCAAAAAAGCACAACTTTGGAGATCCATGGAAGAAGCTTCTGGCACCCTTCCTGACCCCTCCCTCATTCTGTCTCCATCCTGGAGTCAGCCACTGCTCTATTTGTGGGCCATGGCCCTGTTCTGACTGACTTTGGAAACTCCTCTTTGGTGGGGCCCCACCCCAGAATTTTCCCTACAGACAAAAGCAGCTTGAGACAAAGAACCCAGGGTAAGAAACAATGGAGGTGGACTGACTAGGGTAAAGGCTTATCTGCTTTAAGTCTGATAGTTCTGTCTCCTGGGAAACAGAGGGGCATTCAAACTCCTAAGCCATCCACAAGCAAAAGGCCAGGAAAAGGCACTAGACCAGAAAAGATAGGGAGTACTCTGCACTTCGCATTCACCTTGGGCAGACCTTCCTGATGGGATGGCTGATACTCAAGAAAATCTCTGTCATATCATGAGCTGGTTACAAATTTTAGAAACAGACATCTCAGGGCATAAATTCCAGAGGTAACATTTTAAGATATTAAAATGCTCAGCATACAAATAAAGATTAGAGACAGTGAAAGAAGAAATAATATCCCATTCAAAGGAAGAAGATAAAAATCCAGAACACATCAATGAAAAAAAAAACAAAACTGCACTATGGACATTCTGGAAAAAAGACTTTAAAAATATGATTTTTAAAATGTTCATGAAGATGAGGGAAATATGGAGAAGGAACTAAATGATATCAGGAAAAAAGTGAATGAAAAATGTGAGAATCTTAATAAACAGAAATTGTAAAAAGGAACAAAACAGAACTATTGGATATGAAGACCACAAATAACTAATGAAAAATCCCAGAAGGGTTTTAACAGCAGATTGGAGCTGACTGAAGAAAAAAAATCAATGAACTTTAAGACAGGACAGTTGAAATGAATCAGGCTGAAAAGCAGGAAGAAAAAAGAATTATAAAAAGCCAAAATAGCCTAAAAGACATCTGAGACACCATCAAGAGTACCAATATATGCATTAAGGGAATCACAGAAGGAGAAGAAAAATGGAGAGGGGGAGTAAGAATATTCAAAGAAATCATGACCACAAACTTTCTATTTTAAACAATTCTCATGATCCAGAACAACTCATAGCTCTTTTCAGTCCTTAGTTATTTGTCCCTTGTATTTGTATTGTACTAGTATGATATTCCTATTAATTATAGTCCCTAGTATGCAATTTGTTGTCTAATTACTTGTTAAATTGCACTTGAAAAGTTATCACATATATATATATATATTACACACTAAAAAATATTGTTTAAAAAACTCCCCAACTTAGCAAAAGACATGACTATTCACGTCCAAGAATCCCAGAGAAAACCAAGTATGATATATTGAAGAAAATTATACCCTGTCACATACTGATCAAACTGTTGAATGCAAAGAACAAGGAGAGAGTTATGAAAGCTATAAGAGAAAAACAATGAGTTCTGTACAAAGGAGTCCCAATTATATTAAGTCCCAATTTCTCATCAGAAGACCTAAATAAATGGAAGGACATTCTGTGTACATAGATTGGATGACTAAATATTGTTGTCAGTTTTACTCATAATGATCTATGGATCAATACAATCCCAATCAAACTTCCAACAGTGGAATTTGCAAAAAATAGAAAAGCCAATCACCAAATTCATATGGTAGGGTAAGGGGTCCCAAATAGACAAAGCCACCTAGAAAAGAAGAGTCAAGTTGGAGGACTCACACTTCCTGATCTTAAAATTTAATACAAAGCCACACTAATCAAAACAGCATGATATTGACACAAGGACAAACCAATAGAATCTAACTGAGAGCTCAGAATCAACCCTCACATTTATGACCAACTGATTTTTTGATAAGGGGCAAAGACCACTAAATTGGGAAAGAATAGTGTCTTCAACAAATGGGGCTGGGAAAACTGTGTACCCTTTACAAAAGAATAAAAGTGGACTCTTACCTCACAACATGTTCAAAAATCAATTCAAAATGGATCAAAGACCTAAATATAAGAATGAGTACCATAAAACTTCTAGAAGAAAATATAGGGAAGAATATTCAGACCCTTGTATTGGGCAATGGTTTCTTAGATTTGATATCCAAAGCACGAGTAATGAAAGAAAAAAAAATAAATGAGACCTTATCATAATTAAAAAGTTTGTGCCTTAAATGACTTATCATGAAAGTAAAATGGCAACCCACATAATGGGAGAAAATATTTGGAAACCACATATCCAGTAAAGACTTATTATCCAAAATATAAAAATTAATTCCTCAACTAAACAACAAAAAGGCAAACAACCCAATTAAAAAATTAACAAGACTTGAATAGACATTTCTCCAAAGAAGACAGACAAATGGCAAGAAAGCATATGAAAAGATGCTCAACATCACTAGTTATTAGGGAAATGCAAGTCAAAACTACAATGAGATACCCTTTCACATCTGCTATAATGGCTATGATTAAATTGAAAAATTGCAAGTGTCTCAGAGGACGTAGTGAGTTAGGAATGCTCATTCATTGCTAGTGGGAATGTAAAATGGCACAGCCACTGTGGAATACAGTTTGGCAGTTCCTCCAAAAGTTGTTTAGAATTACCATGTGTCCTGGGAATCCCACTTCTAGTCATATGCTCAAAAGAATTGACAACAAGGACTCAAACAGGTGTTTGCACATTGGTGTTCATATAGGCATTATTCACAATTGCCAAAAGATGGAAACAACCCTAGCATTCATCAACCAATGAATGATAAACAGAATGTGTTATAGAAACACAATGGAATATTATTCAGCCATAAGAAGGAATAAAATTCTGATACATGAGGCAATATCAATGAAAATTGAAGAAGTCCTATCGAGTGAAATACAGTAGGCACAAAAGGACAAATATGGTATGATCTCACTGATTTGAAATGATTAAAATAAGCAAACAGAATCTAGAACATAGGGGTGTGAGTAGGGAATAGAGTTAAGGCTTAAAATGTACTGAGTTTATATTTAGGAATATGAGAAACTTTGGAAATGAATGATGATGACAGTGCAATACTCCGAACATAATTCACAACACTAAATTATATATATGAATGTTATTAAAATGCGAAATGGTAGATTTTATGTATGACTCTAGAGTTAAAATAAAAGTAATATCTATGTAACTGCACAACACAGTGAACCCTAAGTTAAACCATGGGCTATAGTTAATAGTACAATTATAAAGACGTGCTTTCATGAGTTGTAACAAATTTAGCACACCAAGACAAGGTGTTAATAGTAGGGTGCTATATGGGACTCCTGTATTTTATACAAGACTGTTCTGTAAATCCACAGCTTCTCTAATTAGAAAAAGAGAAATAACCATACAATGACATGAGAACATGTTTCAGTTACGAGATTTTAGGTATAAAAAATTAAAAGTAATTTAAATTGATTTTTAAAATAAACGAATTTGTTGCTTTACATCATTGGAAATATCCAGAGAAAGCTTAGCTTTAAACCATGGTTTGATCATTGTTCTACCTCCTTTTCTGTGATTTACTCATTTCTACCTCTCATTGTATATCAATTTAATCCTCAGAGCTGTTTCCTTATTGGTAGCAAAATGCCGGGGTTAATTTAGGTATCATATCTGCACACCAAACTATTCAAAGCAAGAATTAGTAGCTTTACTTCCTTCATCATTTGAACTAAAAAACACATCTTGATATGTGTTATGATGACCCAATCAAAGCAATTATTTTGCCTGGAGTATTGTGCCGGTTTGAATGTGTTGTGTCCCCCAAATGCCATTATCTTTGTGGTCTTGTAGGGCAGAGATTTGCTTGGAATGTGCCCCACCCAGGTGTGGGTGATGATTTTGATGAGATGTTCCCATGGAGGCGTGGCCCCGCCCATTCGGGGTGGGCCTTGATCAGTGGAGCTATATAAATGAGCCGACTCAAAAAGAGGAAACTGAGTGCAGCTGGGAGTGATGTTTTGAAGAGGAGCAAGCTTGCTAGAGAGGAACGTCCTGGGAGAAAGCCGTTTTGAGGCCGGAGCTTTGGAGCAGATGCCAGCTGCCTTCCTAGCTAACAGAGGTTTCCCAGACGCCATTGGCCATCCTCCGGTGAAGGTACCCGATTGCTGAGGTGTTACCTTGGATGCTTTGTGGCCTTAAGACTGTAACTGTGTAGCAAAATAAACCCCTGTTTTATAAAAGCCTATCCATCTCTGGTGTTTCGCATTCTGCAGCATTAGCAAACTAGAACAAGTATGGAGGTGGCTCTGAATGAATTATGCAAATCAGGGCCCTTCCTTAGAGGAAGGATGGGGTTATTCACATCCAACACATTATTGTAACATTTTAGGATGTAGTGATGCTAAGTGCAATTGCCAAGTCCACTCTAGTACTGTATTAGGGAAATAAGCATAAAGTAATTTGGAAGGACATAGGAGTTCAAATAATTCTGTTTTGCAAATTTTACATTTGTCATGTAGAAATGTTTAGGTGATAGTCAAGATGTCTATTACAGGATGAATCCTACGAAATTAAGCAGGAGACAAGTATTACATAAAGGAAGAAATGTTGATGTGGTCAATGGACTTATATTAGTGTTATAATAATGCAAAATAAAAATAACATATTACTTCAGACTTTACCCAGGTATCTGTGTATAAAGGTAAGAAACAATTTTGAGATTTAAGAATACCACATTAGGCATTTTATGATATTTTGATTTTGTTTCTTAAGTTCAGAAATATTAAGGACTTAGGCATGTATTTCTGTAAATTGCAATGAGCATGTTAGGATGATCTGTATTGGAAAGTATGAGGACACACCTACAAAGTTCTCAAATCTAGCTCATCTAGACATTTATCTTACTGATTGGATGAAATAGAAACAGGTTAAAATGTGATGAAAACTAATATTTCTAAAGGAGTTGTAAAATTGTAAAGAGAAAGAATAGGGAGAATATAAAGGCATAATCATGAAATACTAGTTCTGGACACTGAGAATATTATAGACTATTGTAAGCCTAATAGCATTTTTTATTTAATTCTTTCTAGTTCATTTTCTTTATTGAGTTCACAATCATACTGGAAACTGGTTTCTTTTTTTTTTTTTTACACTAATGGATATATTTGGCATTTTATAATACTTTAATCTATCCTAAGATTGGAAAATCAACTTGTTTTAAGACCAATGCATTTTAACTATTCAGTAAGTAACAGTGGCAGTTTTAGAACCCAAGTAATAGAAACAGTAGGAAATGACCATTTTCTGTTACATATACAGTATCTTGATTTTTGTCTACACATGTTAAAGATAACTAAGCAAATGGGGAATTTTCAGAAATAAAGTTGTCAGAAAATCTTTCTTAAGGAAATTTTATTGAGATAAATTCTTTATTTTCTGAAAAACCACATTATTTAATGCAATCTTGTGGAGGCAGACCTCCATGGAGATGTAACCCACCAAACTGTGTGTAAGAACTTTTGATTAGATTGTTTCCATGGAATTGTGACCCTGCTCATTGAAAAGGGGTCTTGATTAGCTTTATTGGAGTCCTTAACAGAGCTCAGGGGCCAACACAGACACAGATGCTTGGAAATGTGCACAGAAAATCTTTGGAATGCTAAGCTAAGAGATGAAGCCCAGAGTTTGTCCCAGAGAAGCTAAGAGAGGACCCCCAGAGGCTTAGAAAGAAACACCCTGGGAGAAAAAGCAAGGATGCACAGGAGTTGAAACAGAGAAGCTAAGAGAGTCAGAAACCCAGAGACATTTTGGAGAAGCCGTTTTGAAACCAGAACCTGGAAACAAAGGACCAGCAGATGCCAATCACATGCCTTCCCAGTTGACAAAGGTTCCAGACACCATCAGCCTTTCTTGAGTGATGATACCCTCTTGTTTATGTCTTAGTTTAGACACTTTTATGGCCTTATAACTGTAAATTTGTCACCTAAAAAATCCCCTTTATAAAAGCCAATCCATTTCTGGTATTTTGCGTAACTGCAGCTTTAGCAAACTGGAACACTTGCAAAATCACAGTAAAAAAATTCTAAACTTGTTATATTCCAGTTTTTGAATTTTTCAAACATTTTATTGTAAACCCATTCAAACATATAGAAAATTAAAAAAAAAAATTATACTGGGCATTCATAAATTTATCACCTGGTATCAAAAATCAGTATTTCACTAGACTTGCTTTGACCACATATCTGTTCATTTATCTATCCCTATTTCTATCCATTATGCCATTTTCCTTTTTGGGACAATTCAAAGTAATTTGCAGACATCCACACAGGTTACCCTAAAAATTTCAGCATACATACCATTAAATATATTTTAATATTTGATTAAAATTATTTTGTTTTTCTAAGATGAAATTGACATACAATGAAATGCATAAAACTTAAGTGTATCATTTGATAAATTTTGACAAATGAACACATCTTTGAAACTCAAACTCCCATCAAGGTGTAGAATATTACCATCAATCCAGAAATACCCCTAATACTCTTTTCCAGTTCAATTAAGACTTCATCCTTTCCTCACACCAGAAACAAAAACTCTTATTTTTTCCTGCTATAGACTTTTTGCTTGTTCTATATCTTTATAAATGGAATCATATATAATGTCCTATTTTATGTAAGCTTCTTTCACTCAGCAAAGTGTTTTTGAGATTTACTAATGCTATTAGGTGTAGCAGTAGTTCATTACATTTATGCTAAATATTATTTTATTTTCTACATAGCCTACAGTTTTTTTCCCATTTTCCTATTGATGGACACCTGCACTCTTATCAAGCTACATCATTCAGCATTGTTGTAATAGATCCTTTAACATCCATGTGTGCTAATTCAAACATTTGAGTCATCTTGCTCTTAGGCTCTGTTGGATATGTTTTCTACTGAGCATGGAAAACAAATCTTTTTCTTCATACTTGGAAGAAATTTAAGGTGCATGACATAGATTGTGAATGTCTTTTTTTCAGAGTTTTCACTAGGTGTATTTTTTACCACATACCACTCTATTGTTAACACCTTGCATTAGCATGGTACATATGTTATGATGCATGAAAGAACATTTTTAAACTTGTACTATTAACTATAGCCCACCATTTACAAAGTGCTACACAGTGTTTTACAGTCCTATGTGTTATCTTTCAATTTTTATTGCAGTAGTATATATTTATGACATAAAGTAGCCACTTTTAACCACATTCATATATATATATAATTCAGTGCTATCAATTATATTAACAGTATTGTGCTACCATCACCACCATCCATTTCCCAAACTTTATAATCAATCTAAATTGAAGTTGTGTACAAATTAAGCATCAACTCTCTGATCAATATCCTCAACCCAGCTCCTGGTAAACGATATTCTAGATTGTAACTCCATGAGTTTGCTTATTCTAATTATTTCATAGGTGAGATCCTACAATGTTTGTCCTTTTGTGTCTGGCTTATTTCATGCAACATAATGTCTTCAAGGCTCATCCATGCTGTTGCATATATGAGGATTTTATTCCTTTATATAGTTGAATAATATTCCATTGTATGTATAGACCACATTTTGCTTATCCATTCATCGGTTGATGGGTACTTGGGTTGCCTCATCTTTTGGCAATTGTGAATAATGCTGCTGTAAACATCAGTATTGAGGACTCCGCTTTCAATTCTTTTCGATATATATGTAGTAGAGGGAATGCTGGTCCCTATACTAATTCCATCCTTAGCTTTTTGAGAAACTACCAAACTCTTTCACAGTACCTATACCATTTTACCTTCCCACCTGCAATGAATGAGTGTTATTTCTCCACATCCTCTGCAACACTTATAATTTACTGTTTTTGTTTTTAAAGTAGCCATTTGAGTGGTGTGAAATGGTATGACATTGTGGTTTAGACTTACATTTCCCTAATAGCTAGTAATGTTGAACATCTTTTCATGTGTTTTTTAACCACTTGTCTATCTTCTTTGGAAAGATGTCTTTTCAAGTTTGTGCCAATTTTTTTAAGTTGCATTGTTTGTCTTTTTATTGTTGAGTTGTAAGATTTCCTTTTATTTTCTGGATATTAAATCCTTATCAGACATGTGGTTTTGAAATATTTTCTCCCATTGAGTAGGTTATCTTTTCACTTTTGTGATAAAGTCCTTTGATTCCAAAAGTTTTTAATTTTGATGAGATCCAATTTATCTATTTTTTTTTTCTTTCACTGCTTGCACTTTGTGTATATGTGCAAGAAACCATTGACTAACACAAGGCAGTGAAGATGCTTCCCTATATTTCTTCTAGCAGTTTTTTAACTCTGGTTCTTAAATTTAGGTCTTTGATCATTTTGAATTAATTTTTGCATATGGTGTGAGATATGTGATCTCTTTCATTCTTTTGCATATGGATATTCAGTTCTCCCAGCACCATTTTTGAAGAGACTATTATGTCTCAATTGGGTGGACTTAGTAGTCCTGTCAAAAATCAATTTCCTGGAGTCAAGAGGTCATTCTAGAGGCTATTCTTATGCATTTTATAGATATCCCTTTTTAGTTTTTAGTGTATTAGAATAGCTAGAAGGAAATATCTGAAACTCTTAAATTGCAACCCAGTAGCCTTGATTCTTGAATATGAGTGTATAATTAAATAGCTTATATGGTGTGACCATGTGATTGTAGAAAACCTTGTGGCTCATACTCCCTTTATCAGTGTGTGGACAGATGAGTAGAAAAATAGGGACCAAAAAGTAAATGAATAATAAGAGGAAATGGGGAGATGGGTTGTTTTGGGTGCTCTTTTTTACTTTTATTTTTATTTTTATTCTTATTTTTATTTTGGGGGGATAAGGAAAATGTTCAAAAATTGACTGTGGTGATGAATGCACAACTATATGATGATATTGTGAACAACTGATTGTACACTTTGGATGTTTGTACAGTATGTGACTATATCTCAACAAAATTGCAAGAATAAACCAAAAAATGAAAAAAAAGTCAATTTTCTATAGATGTGAGGGGTTTATTTCTGAACTCTCAATTGATTCCTTTGGTCTATGTATCTATTCTTGTACCAGTACCATGTGTTTTGACCATGATAGCTTTGTAATAAGGAAATATGAGTCCTCCAACTTTGTTCTTTTTCTAGATGTTTTTGACTGTTCAGGGCCCCACACTCTTCCAATTGAATGTAATTATTGACTTTTCCATTTCTGCAAGCTAAACAGTTGGAATTTTGATTAGGAATACATTGAATCTTTAAATCATTTTGGGTAGAATTGACATCTTGAGACCACCACCCACTTTTCTATGTAGCCTCTTACAGGCTTGTGAAAGTCTCTACTTCCTTTTCCTTAGAACTCCCACTTCCTCATGTGTATTCATAAGAAGCTTGCTTCAGCAGAAGTCCTGTTTTTCCTCTTCTCTTGTAGTACCTGCTAAAGCTGGTTCTGACCAGTTTTAGCCCCAGACCCTGCACAGATTAAAGTGGCCTTTACCTAAAGCCTAAGCCACCATTTTTGAGTATGCCATACATGAACTAGCAAGATTTATAAGAGCACATGCTCCACTTAAACCTGCCCCTTGACCCATGTCATCTCACCCCATCCTGTGTCACCCTTCTAGACCACTCCTCTCCTAAAAACTTAAAAACTCCAAACCTCTGTGGCTCAGGGAGAAAGATATGAGATCTCCTTAAGCTCCTTTCTCCTACTGGGCTACCCTTGCAATAATCTTTTTCCTTTCTTAAAATCCTAGTCACAGGACTAGTTTCCATGCACATTGGACAACAAGCCCACTTGGGCAGTATCTATCTTAATGTCATTTTATCTTCTAATCCATGAGCATGGAATGTCCCTCCATTTATTTAGGTCTCTGTAAAAATTTCTTTTGTGATGTTTTGTAGTTTTCTGTGTTCAAGGCCTTTGAATCATTGGTAAGAATTATTCCTAGATATTTGATTCTTTCAGTTGGTATTGTAAATGGAATTTTTTTCTTGAATTCCTCCTCAGATTGTTCATTACTAGTTTATGGAAACACTACTGATTTTCATGTGTTCATCTTGTGCCCCACCACTTTGCCAAATCCATTTTTTTAGCTCTAGTATCGTTGTAGATTTTTCAGGACTTTCTATATAGAGAATCATGTTTTCTGCAAACAGTTATATTTTTACTCCTTCATTTCCTATTTGGATGTCTTCTGTTTCTTTTTCCTACCCAACTGCTCTAGCAGATGCTACAGGAGAGAGAAAAAAAGAATAGAAGGAAATGTTCTCAACTTGATAAAGGGCATATATGAAAAACCCACAGCTAACATCAAAATCAATGGTAAAAGATTGAATGCTTTCCCTCTAGTATCCTCTTATGATCATATTTATTTCTTTGGAGTCAGTATGAATGTCTTCTGTCTCATTTCTGGTTTTATTTAATTGCAACACCTCTAATTTGTTTTGTCAGACTAAGAGTTTGCTGATCTGTTTGATCTTTTCAAAGAACCAACTTTTGGTTTTGTTAATGCTGTCTATTGCCTTCTATTCTCAATTTCACTTATTTCTGCTGTAACCTTTATTACTTCTTTTCTTTTGCTTGGTTTGGGGTTAGTTTGCTCTTCTTTTTCTAGTTCCTTCTGGTGTGCAGTTAGGTCTTTGATTTTAACTCTTTCTTCTTTTCTAATGTAAACATTTAGGGTTATAAATTTCCCTCTTAGCACTGCCTTCATTGCATCCTGTAAGTTTTGATATGTTGTGTTCCCAATTTCATTTGTCTCAATATTTAATGATTTCCCTTGCAATTTATTCTTTGACCCACTGATTGTTTTTTTTTTTAATTCAATATATTTATAGATTTTCCAGTTTTCTGCATGTTATTGATTTCCAGCTTCATTCCCTTATGGTTACAGAAGATGCTTTGTATAATTTCAAACTTTTAAAATTTATTGAGACTTATGTTGTGACCCAACATGTGTTCTATCCTGGAGAATGATCCATGTGCACTTGAGAAGAATGAATACTCTGCTGTTTTGGATGTAATGTTCTGTATATGTCCATTTGGTCTAGTTGAGCTATCGTTATTCAAGTTCTCTGTTTCTTTATTGATTTGCTGTCAAGATGCTCTATTGATGAGAATGACGTATTGAAGTTTCCACTATTATTTTAGAGATGTCTATCTCCTCCTTCAGTTTTTCCAATGTTTGCCCCATGTATTTTGGGGCATCATGGTCAGGTGCATAAATATTTATGATCATTATTTTTCCTTGGTGGATTGCCCCTTTTATTAATATGTAGAGTCCTTCTTTGTCTCATATAGCAGCTTTTCACTTAAAGTTGAGTTTCTCTATATCAATATAATTACCCCAGCTCTTGTTTACTATTTTCATGGAATAGTTTTCTCCATCCTTTCTCTTCCAGCCTATTTGTATATTTGGGTCTAAGGTGGGTGTCTCATAAGCAAATATATTTGAATCAAGATTTTTTGTTCATTCTGCCAATCTGTGTAGTAGTTATTGGGTAGTTTAATGCAATAGTTTTCAGTGTTATTACTGTAATGGCAGTACTTCAGCCATTTTGTCCTTGGTGATATAGATAGATAGATAGATAGATAGATAGATAGATAGATATCTTTGTCTATCATTTCCTTTATTGCAACCTCCTTTTCTGTATATTAGATCTTTGAGGTGTATCTAATGAACCCTTTCTGATTTCTCTTTCTGTATATTTCTAAATTACTTTCTTTGTGGCTACCCTGAGGTTTGTATTACACAATTGACATCTGTAACCTACTAATTTGAAAAGATACCAATAGCTTCTGTAGTGTACAAATTATCTGCTTGCAATCCCTCTGTTTCCCCTGTTTATGTTGTTTCTGTCCCATATTACTGCTTTATATTTTGCAGGTCCATTATCAAGAAATAAGCCTTTTACTTATTCAATTGTATTCTGACTCTTATGGGAATTAAAGGGTAGATTTGTATATTGAGGACACAGTACTATTGGATTTTCCACTTACCCATTTAGTAACCTTTACTGAAGATCTTTATTTCTTCACACCATTCCAAGCTGCATTCTTCTGTCTTTCTATTTCAGTTTGAAGGACTCCCTTTAACAATTCTTGTAGGGCAGATCTTTTGTTGGTGAATGCTCTGTTTCTGTTTAACAGAAACTTCTCAAGTGCTGGATAAAGAATTATTGACTGGCAGTTCTTTCTTTCAGTATGATAAATATATCATACCACTGCTTTCCCACCTCCATGGTTTCTGATAAGAAATTGGGACTCCGTTTTACTGAGGATCCCTTGTATGTGATGATTCATTTTTCTCTTGCTGCTTTCAGAACTTTTTCTTTGGCATGTGACCTTCTTCTTAGCATGTGTTTTGGAGTAGGTCTACTGGATTTTTTCGGTTTGGAGTATGTTGTGCTTCTTGAACATGTATAGTTGTGTCTTTCATAAGAATTGGAAAATTGTCAACAATTACTTCCTCAAATATTATTTCTGAGATTTTCCATTCTCTTCTCCTTCTTTCACACCCATAACCTGGATGTTTGTGCACTTCATGCTGTCACTCAAATCACTGAGACACTGTTCAATTTTTTTCTATTCTTTTCTTTATCTGTTCTTCTCATGGTTTTATTTCTATTGTCTTGTTTTCCTGTTCACTGATTCTTTCTTCTTTCTGTTCATATATGCTGCTGTATACCTCTAGTATACTTTTATTATCTATTATTGTGCTTTTTGTCCCATTATTTATGTTTATTTTTTTTTTAATCATCATTTTATTGAGATATATTCACATACCACGCAGTCATACAAAACAAATTGTACTTTCGATTGTTTACAGTACCATTACATAGTTGTACATTCATCACCTAAATCAATCCCTGACACCTTCATTAGCACACACACAAAAATAACAAGAATAATAATTAGAGTGAAAAAGAGCAATTGAAGTAAAAAAGAACACTAGGTAC
The DNA here is from genome assembly GCF_015220235.1 of Choloepus didactylus. Classification (NCBI taxonomy): domain Eukaryota; kingdom Metazoa; phylum Chordata; class Mammalia; order Pilosa; family Megalonychidae; genus Choloepus; species Choloepus didactylus. The sequence continues at coordinate 67,998,545 of NC_051309.1, forward strand.
CTTTGTCTGTTTGTTTGCTTCCCCTACTTTTCTACACATCGATCCATAAACTAGACAAAGTGGAGTTTGGTCCTTATGGCATTCCCAATCCCACTGTCACCCCTCATAAGCTACATTTTTATACAACTGTCTTCGAGATTCATGGGTTCTGGGTTGTAGTTTAATAGTTTCAGGTATCCACCACCAGCTACCCCAATTCTTTAGAACCTAAAAAAGGTTGTCTAAAGTGTGCGTAAGAGTGCCCACCAGAGTGATCTCTCGGCTCGTTTTGGAATCTCTCTGCCACTGAAGCTTATTTCATTTCCTTTCACATCCCCCTTTTGGTCAAGAAGATGTTCTCCATCCCACGATGCCGGGTCTACATTCCTCCCCGGGAGTCATATTCCACGTTGCCAGGGAGATTCACTTCCCTGGGTGTCTGATCCCACGTAGGGGGGAGGGCAGTGATTTCACCTTTCAAGTTGGCTCAGCCAGAGAGAGAGGGCCACATCTGAGCAACAAAGAGGCATTCAGGAGGAGACTCTTAGGCACAAACACAGGGAGGCCTAGCCTCTCCTTTGCAGCAACCGTCTTCCCAAGGGTAAAACTTATGGTAGAGGGCTCAACCCATCAAACCACCAGTCCCCCATGTCTGTGGTCATGTTAGCAACCATGGAGGTGGGGTAGGCGAATACCCCTGCATTCTCCACAGGCTCCTCAAGGGGGCACTACATCTTTTTTTTTTTTTTTTTTTTTCCCTTGTTTGTCTTTTTTCTTTTTTTTTTTTTTTTTTTAACTTTCCCTTCTTTTTTGAAATCAACTGTATGAAAAAAAAAGTTAAAAAGAAAACAAACATACAATAAAAGAACATTTCAAAGAGACCATAGCAAGGGAGTAAGAAAAAGACAACTAACCTAAGATAACTGCTTAACTTCCAACATGTTCCTACTTTACCCCAAGAAAGTTACATACTATAGCAACATTTCAGTGAACTTGTTCCTACTACATCCATCAGAAATTAACAGACCATAGTCATTTCTGGGCATCCCCAGAACGTTAAATAGCTTATCTGTTCTTCTTGGATTATTGTTCCCCCTTCCTTAATTGCTCTCTACTGCTAGTTCCCCTACATTCTACATTATAAACCATTTGTTTTACATTTTTCAAAGTTCACATTAGTGGTAGCATATAATATTTCTCTTTTTGTGCCTGGCTTATTTCGCTCAGCATTATGTCTTCAAGGTTCATCCATGTTGTCATATGTTTCACCAGATCGTTCCTTCTTACTGCCGCGTAGTATTCCATCGTGTGTATATACCACATTTTATTTATCCACTCATCTGTTGATGGACATTTGGGTTGTTTCCATCTCTTGGCAATTGTGAATAATGCTGCTATGAACATTGGCGTGCAGATATCTGTTCGTGTCACTGCTTTCCGATCTTCCGGGTATATCCCGAGAAGTGCAATCGCTGGATCGAATGGTAGCTCTATCTCTAGTTTTCTAAGGAACTGCCAGACTGACTTCCAGAGTGGCTGAACCATTATACAGTCCCACCAACAATGAATAAGAGTTCCAATTTCTCCACATCCCCTCCAGCATTTGTAGTTTCCTGTTTGTTTAATGGCAGCCATTCTAACCGGTGTTAGATGGTATCTCATTGTGGTCTTAATTTGCATCTCTCTAATAGCTAGTGAAGCTGAACATTTTTTCATGTGTTTCTTGGCCATTTGTATTTCCTCTTCAGAGAACTGTCTTTTCATATCTTTTGCCCATTTTATAATTGGGCTGTCTGTACTATTGTCATTGAGTGGTAGGATTTCCTTGTATATGCAAGATATCAGTCTTTTGTCAGATACATGGTTTCCAAAAATTTTTTCCCATTGAGTTGGCTGCCTCTTTACCTTTTTGAGAAATTCCTTTGAGGTGCAGAAACTTCTAAGCTTGAGGAGTTCCCATTTATCTATTTTCTCTTTTGTTGCTTGTGCTTTGGGTGTAAAGTCTAGGAAGTGGCCTCCTAATACAAGGTCTTGAAGATGTTTTCCTACATTATCTTCTAGGAGTTTAATGGTACTTTCTTTTATATTGAGATCTTTGGTCCATTTTGAGTTAATTTTTGTGTAGGGGGTGAGGTAGGGGTCCTCTTTCATTCTTTTGGATATGGATATCCAACTCTCCCAGCCCCATTTGTTGAAAAGACCATTATGGCTCAGTTCGGTGACTTTGGGGGCCTTATCAAAGATCAGTCGGCCATAGATCTGAGGGTCTATCTCTGAATTCTCAATTCGATTCCATTGATCTATATGTCTATCTTTGTGCCAGTACCATGCTGTTTTGGTAACTGTGGCTTTATAATAAGCTTCAAAGTCAGGGAGTGTAAGTCCTCCCACTTCGTTTTTCTTTTTTAAAGTGTCTTTAGCAATTCGAGGCATCTTCCCTTTCCAAATAAATTTGATAACTAGCTTTTCCAAGTCTTCAAAGTAGGTTGTTGGAATTTTGATTGGGATTGCATTGAATCTGTAGATGAGTTTGGGTAGAATTGACATCTTAATGACATTTAGCCTTCCTATCCATGAACATGGAATATTTTTCCATCTTTTAAGGTCCCCTTCTATTTCTTTTAGTAGAGTTATGTAGTTTTCTTTGTATAGGTCTTTTACATCTTTGGTTAAGTTGATTCCTAGGTACTTGATTTTTTTAGTTGCTATTGAAAATGGTATCTTTTTCTTGAGTGTCTCTTCAGTTTGTTCATTTCTAGCATATAGAAACATTACTGACTTATGTGCATTAATCTTGTATCCCGCTACTTTGCTAAATTTGTTTATTAGCTCTAGTAGGTGTATCGTTGATTTCTCAGGGTTTTCTAGATATAAGATCATATCATCTGCAAACAATGACAGTTTTACTTCTTCTTTTCCAATTTGGATGCCTTTTATTTCTTTGTCTTGCCGGATTGCCCTGGCTAGCACTTCCAGCACAATGTTGAATAACAGTGGTGACAGCGGGCATCCTTGTCTTGTTCCTGATCTTAGAGGGAAGGCTTTCAGTCTCTCACCATTGAGTACTATGCTGGCTGTGGGTTTTTCATATATGCTCTTTATCATGTTGAGGAAGTTTCCTTCAATTCCTACCTTTTGAAGTGTTTTTATCAAAAACGGATGTTGGATTTTGTCAAATGCTTTTTCAGCATCTATTGAGATGATCAATTGATTTTTCCCTTTCGAGTTTTTAATGTGTTGTAATACATTGATTGTTTTTCTTATGTTGAACCATCCTTGCATGCCTGGAATGAACCCCACTTGGTCATGGTGTATGATTTTTTTGATGTGTCTTTGGATTCGATTTGCAAGTATTTTGTTGAGGATTTTTGCATCTATATTCATTAGGGAGATTGGCCGGTAGTTTTCCTTTTTTGTAGCATCTTTGCCTGGTTTTGGTATTAGATTGATGTTAGCTTCATAAAATGAGTTAGGTAGTGTTCCATTTCTTTCAATGTTTTGAAAGAGTTTGAGTAAGATTGGTGTCAGTTCTTTCTGGAAAGTTTGGTAGAATTCCCCTGTGAAGCCATCTGGCCCTGGGCATTTATTTGTGGGAAGATTTTTGATGACTGATTGGATCTCTTTGCTTGTGATGGGTTGGTTGAGGTCTTCTATTTCTTCTCTGGTCAGTCTAGGTTGTTCATATGTTTCCAGGAAATTGTCCATTTCTTCTACATTATCCAGTTTGTTGCCATACAGTTGTTCATAATATCCTCTTATAATTTTTTTAATTTCTTCAGGATCTGCAGTTATGTCACCTTTTTCATTCATTATTTTGTTTATATGGGTCTTCTCTCTTTTTGATTTTGTCAGTCTAGCTAGGGGCTTGTCAATCTTGTTGATCTTCTCAAAGAACCAACTTTTGGTGATATTTATCCTTTCTATTGTTTTTTTGTTCTCTATGTCATTTATTTCTGCTTTAATCCTTGTTATTTCTTTTCTTGTACTTGGTTTAGGATTGGTTTGCTGTTCATTTTCTAGCTTCTTCAGTTGATCCATTAGTTCTTTGATTTTGGCTCTTTCTTCCTTTTTAATATATGCGTTTAGTGCTATAAATTTCCCCCTTAGCACTGCTTTTGCTGCATCCCATAGGTTTTGGTATGTTGTGTACCATTTTCATTCGTCTCTATATATTTAGCAATTTCTCTTGCTATTTCTTCTTTAACCCACTGATTGTTTAGGAGTGTGTTGTTTAACCTCCAGGTATTTGTGAATTTTCTAAGTCTCTGATGGTTATTGACTTCTAATTGTATTCCATTGTGGTCAGAGAATGTGCTTTGAATAATTTCAATCTTTTTAAATTTATTGAGGCTTGTTTTATGTCCCAGCATATGATCTATTCTGGAGAAAGTTCCGTGAGCACTAGAAAAGTATGTGTATCCTGTTGATTTGGGATGTAATGTCCTGTAGATGTCTGTTAAATCTAATTCATTTATCAGATTGTTTAGGTTTTCAATTTCCTTATTGGTCTTCTGTCTGGTTGATCTATCTATAGGAGAGAGTGATGTGTTGAAGTCTCCCACAATTATTGTGGACACATCAATTGCTTCCTTTAGTTTTGCCAATGTTTCTCTCATGTATTTTGTGGCACCTTGATTGGGTGCATAGACATTTACGATTGTTATTTCTTCTTGCTGAATTGCCCCTTTTATTAGTATGTGGTGGCCTTCTTTGTCTCTCAAAACATCCCTGCATTTGAAGTCTATTTTATCTGAGATTAATATTGCTACACCTGCTTTCTTTTGGCTGTAGCTTGCATGAAATATTTTTTTCCATCCTTTCACTTTCAGTTTCTTTGTGTCCCTGTGTCTAAGATGAGTCTCTTGTATGCAACATATTGATGGTTCATTTTTTTTTGATCCATTCTGCGAATCTATATCTTTTAATTGGGGAGTTTAATCCATTTACATTCAACGTTAAAACCGTGAAGGCATTTCTTGAATCGGCCATCTTATCCTTTGGATTATGTTTGCCATATTTTTCCCTCTCTCTATTAATATCCTTTATTGTACCCATACTGAATCTCTTTAGTACTGAACCTTTCTCCAAGTCTCTCTGTCCTGTCTTTGTTTCTCTGTCTGTAGGGCTCCCTTTAGTATCTCCAGTAGGGCAGGTCTCTTGTTAGCAAATTCTCTCAGCATTTCTTTGTCTGTGAAAAATTTAAGCTCTCCCTCAAATTTGAAGGAGAGCTTTGCTGGATAGAGTATTCTTGGCTGGAAATTCCTCTCACTCAGAATTTTAAATATATCGTGCCACTGCCTTCTCGCCTCCATGGTGGCTGCTGAGTAGTCACTACTTAGTCTTATGCTGTTTCCTTTGTATGTGGTGAATTGCTTTTCTCTTGCTGCTTTCAGAACTTGCTCCTTCTCTTCTATGTTTGACAGTGTGATCAGTATATGTCTCGGAGTGGGTTTATTTGGATTTATTCTATTTGGAGTTCGCTGAGCATTTATGATTTGTGTATTTATGTTGTTTAGAAGATTTGGGAAGTTTTCCCCAACAATTTCTTTGAATACTCTTCCTAGACCTTTACCCTTTTCTTCCCCTTCTGGGACACCAATGAGTCTTATATTCGGACGTTTCATATTATCTATCATATCCCTGAGGTCCATTTCGAGTTTTTCAATTTTTTTCCCCATTCTTTCTTTTATGTTTTCATTTTCCATTCTGTCATCTTCCAGGTCACTGATTCGTTGTTCAACTTCCTCTAGTCTTGTACTATGAGTGTCCAGAATCGTTTTAATTTGGTCAACAGTTTCTTTAATTTCCATAAGATCATCCATTTTTTTATTTAGTCTTGCAATGTCTTCTTTATGCTCTTCTAGGGTCTTCTTGATTTCCTTCATATCCCGTACTAGGGTCTCATTGTTCATCTTTAGTTCTTTGAGTAGCTGCTCTAGGTGTGTCTCTTCTGGTCTTTTGATTTGGGTGCTTGGGCTTGGGTTATCCATATCGTCTGGTTTTTTCATATGCTTTATAATTTTCTGTTGTTTTTGGCCTCGTGGCATTTGCTGACCTTGATAGGGTTCTTTTAGGGTTTGTAGACCAGTTGAAGTCCTTATCTCTAATTTATCAGATCTACAGCTTTGTGGAGTACACTTTCTCTAACTAACCAGCAGGTGGCGTCCACGAGCCACCTGTTCTCCACAAGCCAGATCTCCCCTGCTTAGCCTTTTTGGTGAGTGGGGGAGTGAGTCTTGTGGGGCCCAATTGGTGTCCCAAGCTTGCGTGTGTAGTTGGTGTTGCCTGCCCTGTATGTGGGGCGTGTTTCTGGGCAGTCGGGGAGGGGGGGTGGCCCTAACAATCAAATCTCCCTGATGATCCTAGAGTTTTAAAGCTACTGCAATAGTCTAATCCTTCAGTTCAGTCCTGCCACAGTTTGTCTCTGCCACTGACCCACAAGTCTTTGGTATTGGCGTATGGCTCCTGAGACTTGCAAGTGGGCCCCTCTTCCAGGCTGTGCACCCCGGGTCCTCTGTTGAGGGATGACTGTGCTATGTCACAGGTGAGTGCCGTCCCCCCAGGGCAGTTCTGGGCTGCTGGGCTGTGTTGGGAGGCTCCCAGTCTGCTCAAATGATGGCTGAATGGGGCTCTGTTAATTCACACTGCTCCCCCTTCCCAGCTCTGGGACATTCAGCTGAGGTTGCAGGGAAGGCTAATGTCCACGCCCAGTTTTGTGGTGTGTGCCTGTTATTTGAAGCACTTCCGTCACACTGGGTTGTCTGGGACAGCTCTGGGCTATGGGGCTGGCGATGGGCAGGAGTGTTTCCTGTCCACCAGGATGGTGGCTGTGAGCGGACACCCCCCTTTTCTTGGGAAGTTGTGTTGTTTAGTGAATTTTCTCAGCCACTGGATTATTGCCTTTTGTCTCAGAGCTCTCTTAGTTCTGCTCTTGACTTGACGTGCCCAAATTTCAATTCTTTGAAGCTTTCTGTATTGAGCTTCTTAGAGTAATTGTTTTAGAAAAAGCAAAAAGGATTTAAAAAAAAAAAAAAAAAAAAACGGTCCTCCTCAGAGATTTAATGGGTTATTGAAATGCTAATAGACAAAGCAACCAGGGCCATTAAGGAAAGGTGCCCAGGGCAGAGAGATCAGCCTTGCTTCGGGATTTGCATTTTGCATATGCGCCTCAAGGCCTGATCTCCGCCCTTCCCCTTTCTGTGTTCACCAGAACTCCAAAAATCCTCTGCTTTTATTTTGGAGTTTTTCGTGTTGTTTTTGTTCTATGCCTGTCTCCTCTCTGCTGGGCTGGCTGCTCTCAGAGTCTCTGGTGTCTGGCCTCAGTCTATCTATGGTTGGAGTTTGAATCAGTAGAATGAGTTTCCAGTAAGAGCAGCCACTGCAATTCTCCCTTCTCCTTCCTGGAGCTGACAGCCCCTCCTCCCCCGGGACTGAGCGTGGCAGGGAGGGGCGCGGGTCCCCTGGCCGCAAAAACTTACAGATTTCGCTGATCTCAGCAGTTCCACGTTTTCATGAGTGTTGTATGAAGTATGCCCAAAGACAGATTGCTCTGTGGTGTCCAGTCCACGCAGTTCCTGGCTTTTTACCTACTTTCCTGGAGGAGTAACTAAAACATACAGCTCACCAGTCTGCCATCTTGCCCCGCCTCCTATGTTTATTTTTATACTTTTCAATTCTTCTTTATGCTGACACATTGTATTCTTAATACCACTTATCTATATAAACATAATTTCCTTCCTTTCCTTGAATTGATCTAGGAGATTCATTTTAACTTCTTTGATTAATTGTTCCAAATTCTGCATCTCCTCTGAGGTTTAATTTGTTCCCTTGACTGAGCCATATCTTCCTCATTCTTATTTTGGTGTGTAAATATTTGTTGATGTCTGGGCATCTGATCTTAATGTTTTAACACTGTAGGTCAGTCTCTCCCTCTTGTCTAGGCTTTTATTATTGATTGTCTTTGTGTTAAGGCTCTCCTTTTGTTTGGTCCATCTTATTCTGGACCTTCAGATTAGCCTATGTATAACTGTACAGATTTTCTCAACTCTTCTTCTGATTCTTGCCCTGGACATGCAGCACAATTTTTAAGAGTGCCCTTTTTGGGCAATTGTTTCACCTTCAGGAGAAAACTTTCTTTTCTCTCCTCCTTCTTTGGGAGTCTTGATTGTTTTCTTTGTTTTTGTGCAGAATTTTCTCCCCAGCTCCTCCTAGCTCCTTTTTAAATCTGTTAAAATCTCTCCCTCACTTAATGCCCCCTTTTCCTTACATAGGGTCACAGAACTGAAAAATGTAAGGAAAAGGGGGTGTTAAGTTCTGTTTACTCCTCCCCATTTTATTTTCTGTGAGTGTTTTCTGTCACTGGTTTTTTTCCCCCTCAGGGTATCCCATTCTTGGTAACCAGATGGAGTCAATACAGAAAGGTGGACCAATATGGAAAAATCCATTTTGCATTTAGGTGGTCCAGCCAGCAGAAACTGGATTGAGTGTGCACACTTCTTCCCAACAGTTCTGTCAAAGTCTCTCTTTTATTTTTTCTCCTTGGTGGCTCTTTTGTATGCAGCACACAGCATGACTCAGCAGCTTTTGTTCTGCCCTGGGTCTCTGTAGACTTGTGTCCTGGGGCTGAATATGCATGGGTTTCTAACTCCCCACTGTGAGTGGCTTTAGAGTCTTCATCTATGGCAGGAGGAGGGACCCAGGCTGTGCTGCCTCTGTATGACTCTCAAGCTGCATGGGACCAACTGAGGGGCAGGAGTATGGACTGGTGTATCCAGGACAGGAATTTCCTACCTGTTCTTGGAGATTATTTTTCTTTTTCTTCAATTGTTTGTGGAGTCTCTATCAGCCTCCTCCAGAGTTCTAGGCAAGTGATATTTTATTAGCTGAATCTGAGGTGAGATTTTTCTAGGGGGTGTCTATCTTTGCCATGTTGATGATGTCACTGTTGTAATATTCTTATGAAGAATGTTCTTTCCTTTCCATTTAGCCTGCAATTTAGTTTGTTGAAATCACATTCAAAATCTATGTTACAGATCAACTCTCAGTTCAGTTCTTTTACTGATAAGTGGGATGCTTGGAGTATGTTCCACAAAGATATTTCTCCATTAATTTGGAGAAATTTTATAATCAGAATTAGAATATTTTCCTTCTTTTGTTCTTTCTTGTTCAGTATATCCTGTCACTTATAGCACCTGTGGCTGTTCCCAACTTCCTCCTATCAGTTTTTCAAGCTAGAAATATGGTGATTCTCTGTTGAGTTTTAGCCACTCTGGCATTCCACGGTCTTGAATTGCCCTAGTCTAATAGCCTTAGTAAATGGGAAACTCAATCAGCACCACTCTCTTCTTTCAATTCTGGACTACCATCCAAAATCAGCCTATTTTGGGTCACTTTCCAGGGCCTTTATTGTACACCTTTGTTTAAAAAACATTTTGTCCAGAGTTTATATTTATTATCTTCAAAGTTTCATTCATATATAAGATTAATTAGCCATTGTCAGAATCAAAACCTCCTTTGGAATTTAGGATCAGAAATGTTGAATAATCTGTTTATATGGCTTTGTTTTCCTTTGGAATTACATTGCACCATCTGAAATGGTCCAGCAGTAAATTATGTCCTAAAGAGATGGTTTGATGATCGTTACATGCAATGTTACATCCATTTCAAATCAAAACTCTACTAAAATGAGAGTAAATGATTAAAATGAATATACATGTGCAAATACAAAGAGGAAAGTAGAGGAGAAAAACAGCAGAAAACAGTTTTCAATGTAAGTTTGAAAAAATAGAATATTGATGGCCAAAAGATAATTGAATAAGAATTATTTTCTAAAAATGCCTACAGATGGGGATGTTAATAAAAAAGTGATATGAACAGAAATACCTCAAAACTTTCAAGCACAGGACACATCAAGTAACTCTTTAAATTTGAGACAATGGTGGGGCCAAAATGGAGAGGGTTACCTCAAAGCATATATAAAGTGATCATAGACAATTCTCTGCCCCATCTTCACCCATCCAGTTAGCCAGGTACTGCTTCCTTCCTCCCAAAAAAGAGAGAAGTGCTTTTTTTGGGGGAAAAAAAATGAACTGAAGTGATCCCAAACACCAGGATATCATGCACAGTGGAGGATATTCTTTAGGAAGCAATGTTTTGATGAATCTCAGTTACTATTTACTACAGATAATCTTTAAATTGGGACATTCTTCTATGGACATTTAATAATTAAGCTCTTTTACTCCTGGTGAATATCATTAGTCTGTTTACTCAGACTAAAGAAATTGAAAGAAATTAGCCCAGTTGCCCTGCCTTCTTTTCTTTCCTCCAGGGGCAATATTCAGTAATGGGAAATATAAGGTGTCAATTGATCACAGACTTGCTGCCTTTATAGGGTTTCCTCAGTTAGTTGGCAAGTTCCAGCATCCATAGTCAGTTCCAAATTTAAAAGCTCAATCTCTGTCCACAGAGCTTTTAATCAGCTTCCAACTTGTTTATCTTAAATATGAATGGAGATCTCAAAATCATCGGACATTTGAGGAAAGTGCCTAACACAAGAAACCAAAATCAAAACAATCAAAAAATAAAAATAAAAATTGAGCTAAAATATACAGAGAAAATCAAGAGAGCCAGAGAGAATAGAAAAACTTTAAAAATACTCAAAGATAAAGGGATATATTTCAGCTGAGAAACAATAATAGGATATTATAAAAAGAAATATTTGGAGAACAAGAAACATTTATTAGAAATAAAGGCATTATTGCTGAAATTAAAAAAAATCTAATAGAGTTTGAAGAGAAGGTTTAGGAAGTCTTTCAAAAGCAGAATATAAAGGAAAATATTGGCAAATATTATATAAATTCTATGTGATTGACAACAATAAAATCCCCAGAAATTGAGAAGAGAAGAAAAAGAGGGAAGATAATAATTGTTTTTAAATGTGGAAACTTTCCCAAAAATAAACAAAAGAACTCACCCAAGAGGCCAAGAAAATGAGTGAAAAAATTAATCAGGCCACATTGTCATGAACATTTAGAACTCCAAGACTGATGAATAAATTTTCAAAGTTCCTCAGAGGGGAAAAATAGGATGCAATATCAGAAATCAGAACTTTATTAATGGGGTATAGAAAACCATGGAGCAATAGCTTGACATTCAAATGGAAAATAATATCTATATAATATCTATTATAATATCTATATTCTAATATCAATATCAATTAAATCATTGGGTAGGATAATGGTTGTTCAGATAATAAAGTATCAAGTATGTATTTCTGCATAAGGAACTACAGAACTAGAAGATGTATTTTACAAAAAGAAAGATTAAAAAAAAAATGGTAAAATTTAGAGCCCAGAAATTTGGAATCCAATTAGGATAAAGATGAAGGAATTACAAGGTTGGTGATGAGGGAAGTCCCAGGATGAAAATTGGTAGAAAGCCCAGTAACCAACAGTACAGAAGATTGGAAGGAACAATGAACGAGTACAAGGCAGGGAAGGGTGGGAAACAGAAAATTACCTAATGAAGAGCAAGTGGGGGAAGAAATAGTGGTAAATACCTGGGAAAATTAGAAAAAAAAAATCAAATAACTTCTGGATAAACAAAACTTGTAAGGAAATAAAATGGAAGCATAATACATTAGGTACCTATTCTCTGAATCAGAATTAAATAAGCATGAATTTTACTAAAATAGCCATTATTGCTCACAATATTGACTAAACCAACTTTGGGATATAATTAGATAATTATAGTATTAGAAGTTGGAAAACTGTGTGTGTGTGTGTGTGTGTGTGTGTGTGTGTGTGTGTGTGTGTATGTATTATATGTGGTGGTCATCTGGGCTGTTTTAAAAAAACTAAATCTTCACCTTCCATGTTAGGAAGTCAATAGACAACATCTAAGAGTAAACTATTAAGACTTAGCAAGTTTGGCTATAATTAATCAAGACTGGCTAGATGGTATCGCACTAATAATTTCAAATTTTAAAACAATATTCCTTGCACAATCTTCATGTCTAGAAAGGATCTCTGCTCACTTGACAACCAATTTTTATAGAGACTCCACAATCTTTTGACACTGCAACCTATATAAAGAGGTTTAAGGGTATGCAGCTGGTAGATAAAAGGACATAGGAATTGTTCACTAGCTCTAAAATTCTTTGAGTAGATGCGGCACATGCCATTTCTATTTGTATTGCACAACCAAGCTGTGGCACATGGTCTCCTTCAAATGAGCACAGGCTGGGAAGGATGTGACAATCAGAAACATTGTTAAGCACTTTTAGCAACTGCGGTATAAACATGTTTATATAACAACGGAAAACATTGTCTTTATGGAATAGGATTTAGAGATGTTTTGTTAATGTCTCAAAATACAATTTGCCATTTAAATAATGCTCTTGTATCACTTTGATTAAAGTTAAAAATGTTTAAAAATTGAAAAGAGATAGATTAAATAAGCAAAAATACAACCACTTATTTACTTATTTCCCTGGATGGCATACAAATGAAACAATAAATTACTCCTTAGCTTTTTAAGAATTCTAATTTTAAATCTTTGATCAATCCAGATTTCAAAGTTGAGAAAATTCTTCCTCCATACTTACAGCTTGGGTAATTCTCAAGTTCTTTTTCAAACCACAAAATTTAAGAGCAAAAACTTTGGATCATAAAATTATGAATTTGATCAAAGTCTCTGCAAATTACTAGTGTAATTTGTATTGATTTTTTCACTTCAATGAGCTTTAATTTTCCTATCTATAAAACTGATTTGATAAAAGCATTTACATTTTCTGTGCAGAAAATACAATGCCCCATATATTTAAATTTGTGAAAATCATACTGGCTTACTTAAAATTATGATTTAGCTCTTGAATATAATAGCTACCTCAGGTATAGTAGAAAGGGAAATTGAACAGTAGGCAAATTGTAGTATTTTTCTCCTTTATTCCAATGCCATTTCTTAGATATATCATCTTCAAAGGCAAATTTTTCTTTTCTGCATTCTCTTCTTACTTCATGCAGAAATCTCTGCAATTTTCCAGATTCTGCAAGTCTTTGACTAGTGTTACTATACAGACACTCAGTATGTGTGGTGGCTTGGAGCTACATACCCCAGAAAAAATACATTTTCTTAAACTTAATCCATTCCTGTGGGTGTAAACCTTTGTAAATAGACCTCTTGATGAGATTACTTCAGTTAAGTTATGACCCAAGTGAAACAGGGTGGGTCTTAATTCTATTACTGAAGACTTCATAGGGAAGACCCCTGAGAGAGAGAAAGACAGAAGGAGCAGTTAGAAGCTGACATCAACATAACCCAGAAGAGAAAGGAGATGCCAGAAGAGGCCACCACATGTATTGCCATGTTACAGAAAACCCGAAGACCAACAATCACTGGCAGCCAGCCTCAGAATACCAGTCTTGAGGCAGTAGGCCTTGCCTTGATAATGCCTTGATTTAGACTTCTCCTAGCCTCAAAACCATGAGCCAATAAATCCCTATTATTTAAATCAACCCACTGCATGTTGTTTGAGTAGTCAAGAAACTGAAAGAGTGTGTGTACTCATGTATGTTCTACTTCAAGAAAATGAAGGTTTACAATTTTATATATCATAAAATATTATTCAAATTTCTTACCTACTAGACATGATTTGTGGGGCCTTGCAGATTGCTATGCTAGGACCAAACATGTATTTAATACACTAAATAGGGTTTTATTTCTAAGAAAATTTGAAAAATACAGGCTAACTCTGCTTTAGAGCCTAGTAACCGAGTTACTGAAATTTCTTGAATTTATCATACAAATTAAAGTATTACTTTAAAAATATTTTATTCACATGTCATTAGGGATGCATAAATTATATGTGTGATGTCAAAACTACTGTAACATTCAAATATTAATGAACAAGTTTATGAATTTGGATTGTTTGAAGATAATTGTCCTCACATTGCCATGTTCATATTGCATTAAATAATTAATCCCCGATCTCTTTCCATTGCCCTGTCCACACATACCTAAGTTTGATTTAGTTGTTCCAGCAAATACATATACTTTTCTGTATCACAGTTTTCCTTATTAGCAGTTATAACATACTGTAGTTGCATATTTATATAACTAACTCCCCCAGTAACTATAAACCCTTTGAAGGACATACTTTGACAATTATCATTGTATCTTTCATGTATACCACATAATCTGTCATAAAATGTAACTCAATGAATACTAAAGGAATATGTGAATAAATGGATAGATGAATGTTTTCTGATTACATTTGCCTGAAGATTTTTTTAAATGAAAATGGAAAGCTAAAATATTTACAATGGAATGTATGTAACTGATATTCACTTCTGTATAAAGAGTACATTTGTATATACTTAAAAGGGAAAAAAATGCCATCAGCAATTAAAAAAAAATCCTGTGTAAAACTGATCTCAAATTTTTAAAAAAAGAAAATTTAAAATGCTTCTCTAATATCTTTTTAAAATGCTTAATTAAGTACAGTCCTCTCCCTTCCCACACACACAGATGGCTAGGTTATCAAATATGGATAGGTTATCAGCTGATAGTGATAGATGCATGATGGCTGGGTAGATAGATATTAAAATTTCAGAATGTTTGAAAGCATATCACTTCTCAGTTTTATTCCATAGCTCCATCTTTTGCAGTATCCACATGCTGATTTCATTGAGTCATTTTCACTGATAAAATGAATTGTTACATTGGAGACAGTTAATGAGCTGTTCAGGAAGACATATTATTAATTTTCTTAAATGAAGCTGCCAAAGCTAATAAAATCAATCATTTTATATAAAGAACTTTATACTTCCTCTAAGTCATTAAAATTGTATCAAGAAAGAAATGTGGGTTGGACTCAATTAATAAAACTAATACTGTGTAGATGAAAATTCTATAAAATGAATGCTGAGATGTCTGATTTATGTATAGAATATTATCATGAGTTGGAGTCTCCAGAAGTAGATGCTGAGGTGGAATGTGAAATGCAAGATTTCTTACAGAGATTGAATCCTGTGAAAGGAGGCAGAAGGAAGTAGGATTGAGGTGAGGGAAAATTTGTATTGCAATCCAGACCTGACAAAGCCCTGGTCATTCCCATTGGTGGAGCCCCCCAAAAAGTGCAGTTTTTCAGATCTGTCTCTTGTGCCCAGATGACCAGACCTTTAAATTCTTCCCACATTCATTCACCAGATGCAGACTGTGCTGGGAAGGGATGACAGAAGAAATATCTCTGTAGAACTGAAGCAGAGTCTGAGTAACTGACACTGGATGCTGTGCTGACCTCTATGGTGCAGCTGGGCCACAAATCCTTCATTGAAGGTGGATCTATCAAAGTCATCTTAAAAAAATGTCAAAATTTAGGAATCTTTATCTCTTACACCCCAAAGATATATTTAAAAAAAAAAAAATGAGTCTTTCTATCACCTATTAAACACATTTTCAAATATGTATCAGTGTAGATAACTTTTAAATATATCAAAGAATAAAAATAGGATATATATAATTTTTATTAAATAACATAATCAGAAGTGGATATGAATTACAAGTGTAGAATTTAATGAATTATCAAAACTGAGCATGTCCATGTAGCTAGTATTTCAGAAGTCCTTTGAGGACCTGTTTCAGTAACTACAAATAGTGGTTATTCTGAGGGTAACCACATAGAAGAGTTTATATGCATATGCATTTATTTATGAGCTAATATATATAAAAATATTAAAAACTTTTAAAATGTGTTTAAAAATCTACTTGTGCAGAAAAAATTACATTGCTTTGAATGTCATAATGTCAAACAAAAGCTAACAGCTATAAATAATACAGGAGAATTCTTGGTATACTGTGAGGGATATTATACAGAATAAAGAAATGTGTCCTACTATTTAACATTGGGCCAGTCATTAATCCAAATGGGTCAGTCTTTCTCTTTTGAAAAATGACTTACGCTCCCTCTAACCCTTTCTTTAAGTTTTAGCTTTTAAAACCTGAAATACAATTCATATAACATAAATCTCACCAATTTAAAGTGTACATTTCAGTGGTTTTTAGTATATTCACTGTTCACTATGTTGTTCAACCATCACCACTATCCAATTCCAGAATATTTCCATCACTCAAAAGAAATCCTATAGCCATTAGCATTAGTTCCAATTTCCTCCCTCCACCCATCCTGTGGCAACCACTGATCTACTTTCTATCTCTATGGATTTGTCTGTTCTGGACATTTTGTGTAAGCTGGCTTATATGTGCCTGGCTTCTTTCACTTAGCATAATATTTTCTAAGTTCATCTGTATCTTAGCATGTAACAGTATGTCATTTCTTTTTTTATAGCTGAATTAATGGATATAGCACACAATGTATGGATATACCTTACAATGGATATACCACAATTTGTTCCTCCATCTGTTGATGCATATTTGGGTTGTTTCCACTTTTGGGCTTTTATGCATAATGCTGCTATGGACATTTATATGCAAGTTGTTGTGTAGGCATATGGTTTCAATTCTTTTGTGTTATAGCTAGGAATGGAAATGCTATATTATAATCCTATGTTTAATTTTAAGGAACTGCCAAACTGTTTCCCATCAGTGGCTGTACCATTTTACATTTCCATCAGCAATATCTTAGAGTTCCAATTTCTCCACATCCTTGTCAACACTTAACATCCTCCTTTCTTTTAATAATATCCATCTTAAGTGGGAGTGCAGTGGTATCTCATGGTTTTGATTTGCATTTGCTTAATGACCAGTAATGTTGAGCATTTTTCAATGTGCTAATGGACATTTATGTATCTTTCTTAGTGAAATGTCTTTTCAAAACAATTGTCCATTTTTTTAATTGGGTTACTCGTCTTTTTATCATTGAGTTGTAAGAGTTTTTCTATGTAGTCTGGTTACTAGACACTTAACAGATATATGACTTGCAAATAGAGTCTTCTATTTGTGGGTTGTCTTCTCACTTTCTTGATGCATGAAAGATTTTAATTTTGATGAAGTCAAATTTAACTATATTTTTATCATTTTCATGTCACTTCTAAGTAACCGCTGCCTACTCCAAGTCCATGTAGATTTTCAACAATGTTTTCTGCTAAGAGCTTTATAGCTTTAGCACTCACCTTTAGGTTTTTGATTCATTTTGATTTAATGTTGTATATGGTGTATTTTAATTTGCTAAATGGCTCAAAACAAATGCTATAAAATGCATTGCCTTTAACTATGGGAGTTTAGTAGCTTATAAGCTTTCAGTTTTAAAGGTGTGAAAATGTTCAGATATCACCAAGACAATGATTTCTTCCTGAAACACAGTTGCTTTTGATCCTAGACTCCTCTGTCACATGGTAAGACACATGTCAACATTGGCTGGACTCTCCCTTCTTTCAGGGTTTCATTACTTTCAACTTCTTGCCTCTCTCTCTCTCTTTCTGTATTCATCCTGCTTATAAAAGACTCCAATAAGAGGATTAAGACCCACCCTGGGCCATGCCTTAACTGAAGTATCATAGTCCAAAATGTCCTATTTACAGCAGATTTCACACACAGGAATAGATTAGCTTTAAGAAAATGATTTTGTGGAGTACATACATTTTCTAACCACAACATGGTATAAGATAGGGGTTCAACTTCATTCATTTTTATGTTGTTTTAGGCATAGGATAAACTTTTCCATTCCCTTCCCTTCCTTCCAATTCCATTTCACTCATGGGAGAAATGGGAAAGAAAACAGGGATCAGGGGTCCTGAACAATTTTGAAACCCAGTAGGGCACACTGCATTAGATTTTAAAGTCTCAGAATCAGCTATGGATTGATGTTTTGTTCTCTAGACCTCATGAAGTGGCAGCGACACCCCTTCCAATCACTTGTCCAGTGGCCATGCTCTCCCTGAACACTGGGGTGAAGGCCTCACTCTCTTCAAACATTGGCATGGCAGCACTCTTTTTGAACAACAGGGTGGAAAGCCTGCCCTCTTCAAGTGCTGGAGCAGACTCAAATGTTCCAAACAAATCAGTGGGTCTGTTCTTTTGGCCTGAGACAATTTCTTCTGTCCAGACCTCAGCTTCCATGGTGCTACCATTGAAGTGAATTTTCCTTCATTTTGTCCCTTCTGTTTCCCTTTTTGTACAGGCTGGCACTGGTTCTGTTCATATGGGTTATGCCAAAGGATTGTCAACCTTGCATGCAATACACAGGGTCTAAACCATTAGACAAAAGATCTTTCCACATATCCTTCCTGGATAACTACATTTCCAATCCTGATTTCCCCTGAAATGGCTGACTGGATCCATTTTCAGTTAAACCCTCACACAGAGCATGCTTCTCTGGGACTCAGAATTTTAAAAACCATCAATTTCTGATTTCTTTGTGTACTATAGTTCATTTCTCAACTTATCCCTCTCCTCTCACATTTTGCAAGGAGAAATCAAGTTGTACTTTCCACACTTAGTTTAGAAATCTCCTCAGCTAAATATCCAGGTTCATCACTCTCAATTTCTGCCTTCCATCTGACACTGGAACTTAATCTTATGAAGTTCTCTGCCATTTTAAAACAAGGATCACCTTTTTTCCAGTTTTCAGTGATACATTCAATAGTTACTTCTAAAGCTTCATCAGAAGTAACTTGAGCACCCATATTTCTGCCAACAGTCTCCTCAAAACAATCTAGGCCTTTTCTATTTAGCACATCTCAATTATTACAGCCTTTCCTCATTATCCAATTCCAAAGACATTTCCACGTTTTTTTGTTTTTTTTTTTCTTTTTGTATTTGCAATAGCACTCCACTCCTGGTACTGAAATCTGTTTTAGTTTCCTAGACTGCTCAAGCAAATATCATGAAACGGGTTGGCTTAAACAAAGGGAATTTATTCGCTTATGATTTTGAGGCTAAAAGAAAGTCTAAATCAAGGCATTTCTCCCTGAAGACTATGGGGTCCTGGGGCTGGCTGCTGGTACAACTTGGTCCTTAGATTGTCACATGGCAATGAACATTGCGGTATCTTCTGGTCTCTCCCTTCTCTTCCAGATTCCATTAATTCCAGTTTCTGGCTGTTTCCTTTGTGGCTTTCACTCTGTATCTGAGCTTCATTCTCTTTAACAGTTCTCCAGTTATAGGATTAAGATCCAACCTGATTAAGGGAGGAAGAAGGTATAGCATAGAGAGGAGTGGAGGATAGTTAGTCCCCTAAAACAATTAATAAACAACTAGGAACAACTAGTAAATAATCTGGAATAACTGCAGGGGGACAAACATGACCATCCACTCATAATACACCAACCTGAATTGGAAGGAATGCCTGAGATCACAGCATAAAATCTGTAAGTAAAAACTGCAGACCTGAACCAGGTGCCCCTTCCCCCACAGCCCAAACTGAAAAGCCTCATGGTGATAAAGAGCAGCACTCTCTGAGCAAGTGAATATACCCAGCTGAGCTTCAACTGGGGTTTTAATTAACAAATGTGGACTCCTCAATACAACCTACAAATCCCCAGCAAACAGACAGAGGCTTTTGGTGATGACTGACCTTGGAGAACCAGAGGACCTCTCTGGAAGGGAGGGGAAGCCCAGAGGACCTGGGGCTATCTCTGGCTGATAGGTGAAACTGAGGAGGCCACAGACTGGTCCTGAAAGGGGGGTTTCTGTCCCTTTTTTGGCTCAGTGGAGAAAGCTTCAGCCATTTCCAGTTCCCAGTGCTCTGAACAAGACAAGGATGGAGATAGCAGAGTCAGAGAGACTATTCAAATGGAGGAAGACCTCTCCCTAGGGGGTGTATCTTCCCTAAGGGGAAGAAGGTGGTGCCAACCTCTACCATCAGCCTTCCATTCAGAGCCAGACCACAGAACCTGGGGGAAAACAGCCATGGGCCACACCTCCTTATACCAGTCTGGAGCTACAGGCTGACAGGCAGCACCTGCTGGGCAGAGAAGCACAGTGACTTGAGGCCTCACAGGGTGTATCAACCTTCTAAGACACCCTCAGGGAAACTAGACACTATTGCTTCTTTCCAAGACCCAAGCCTGTTCTGATCCAGGAAAACATGACTGGGATAATCAAGGAAACCACATGCCTAGACAGCAGAAAACTACGCCTACATTAAGGAAAATGAAGTTATGGCCCAGTCAAAGGAACAAACTTACACTTCAACTGAGATATGGGAATTTAAACAACTAATGCTGAATCAATTCAAAAAGTTTAGGGAAGATATGGCAAAAGAGATGAAGCATATAATGAAAACACTGGGCATACATAGGTAGAAATTGAAAGTTCAAAAAAACATATGGCAGAATCTGTGGAAATGAGAGGCACAACACAAGAGATGAAAGACACAATGAAGACATACAACAGCAGATCTCAAGAGGCAGAAGAAAACACTCAGAAACTGGAGAAAAACACACTTGAAAGCCCACATGCAAAAAACAGATAGAACAAAGAATGGAAAAATATGAGCAATGTCTTTGGGAATTGAATGACAACACAAAACAAAGAATGTGTGTGCCAGGAGTGTCCCAGAAGGAGAAGAGAAGGGAAAAGGGGCAGAAGCAACAATAGAAGAAATAATCAATGAAAATTTCCCATCTCTTCTGAAAGACATAAAATTATGGATCCAAGAAGCGCAGCATACCCCAGACAGAATAGATCTGAATAGGCCTATGCCATACACTTAATAATCAGATTATCAAACATCAAAGATAAAGAGAGAATCCTGAAAGCAGCAAGAGAAAAGCAATCCATCACATACAAAGGAAGCTTAATAAGACTATGTGCGGATCTCTTGGCAGAAACCATGAAGGCAAGAAGGACATAGGGTGATGTACTTAAAATACTGAAAGAGAAAAACCACCAACCAAGAATCCTCTATCTAGCAAAACTGTCCTTCAAAGATGAGGGAGAGCTTAAAATATTCTCTGAAAATCAGACAATGGCAGAATTTGTGAACAAGATACCTGGCCTACAGGAAAAACTAAAAGGAGCACTACAGACAGAAAGGAAAAGAAAGGAGTGAGAGGTTTGGGACACAATTTTGGGAGATAGTAGCATAGCAATGTAAGTACACTGAACAAAGATGACTGTGAATATGGTTGAAAGAGGAAGGTTAGGAGCATGTGGGACACCAGAAGGAAAGAGAAAAGATAAAGACTGGGACTATATAACCCAGTGAAACCTAGTGTGCTCAATGACTGTGATAAAAGGTACAAATATGTTTTTACATGAGGTAGAACAAATGAATGCCAACATTGCATGGTGTTAAAGATGGGGTAGTACTGGGGGAAAAATAAAATCAATACAAACTATAGACTATAGTCAATAGAAACATTGTATTATGCTTCCTTTAATATAACAAAGGCAATATACTAAAACTAAATGCATGTAGGGGGACATATTGGAAAGGTATGGGACTCGACATTGGTGTTGTTGTCTGACTCTTTATTCTACTTTAGTTTAATGCTATCTTTCCTTTTCTTGCTTCCTAGCCATCAAGTTTTGTTTCTCTTTTTCTTTTTTCTTTTTCTTCTATCTCTCTACTTTCTTTGACTCTTCCTCCTTCTTTGTGGAAGAAATGGAGAAGTCCTTGTATAGACAGTGGTGATGGTGGTGAATACATAAATACATGGCTATTCAGGGAACCATCAGTTGTTTACTTAGGACGGGATGTATGGTGTGTGAACAAAGCTGTCTTAAAAAAATGGGTTGATGAAGAAAGCTTGAGGGCACTATATTGAGCAAAATAAGACAGACCCATAAGGACAAATATTGCAGTGTCTCACTGATATGAACCAATTATAATATGTAAACTCATAGACATGAAATATAAGTTACCAGAATATAGAATGAGGCTAAAGAATGGGGAGCAGTTGCTTATTATGAGAAGAATATTCAAATAGGGTGAACTTAAACAATTGGAAATGGACAGAGCTTATTGTAACACATTGTGAGAATAACTAACAATGCTGAATGGTGTATGAAGGTGGTGGAAAGGGTAAGCTCAGGGTCATGTATGTCACCAGAAGGAAAGTTGGAGGTTAAAAGATGTGAATGTATAAAACAGTGAATCTTGTGGTGAACAATGTCCATGACTAACTGTACAAATATTAGAAATCTCTCTCATGAAGTAGAACAAATGTATGACACTACAACTAGAAGTTAATAAGAGAGGGGCATATGGTAAAAAATGTACCTATTTCAGACTATATACTACAGTTAGTATTTTAACATTCTTTCATCAACAGTAACAAATGTACCATACTAATACTATGAATCGATGATGGAGGTGGGGCTGGTTAGGGGTGTGGGAGGATTTGGGTTTCCGTTTTTTGCCTTTATTTCTTTTCTGAAGTAATGAAAATGTTCTAAAAATTGAAAAAATATTAATTGTGGTGATGGATGCATAGCTATATGATGGTACCATGGGCAATTGATTGTACACTTTGGATATTTGGATAATTGTATGGTATGTGAACAATCTCAATTAAAAAAAAGAAAGTTTAAAAGCCACTGTTATATCAGAATGTCTAGGTTGGCTTCTGGAAATCTTCATTTAATTTTTAAATATTTAGGTATCATTTACATACAGAAAAAGCAAAGACCTTAGGGGTACTGTTTTGAACAAACATACACACTTGTGTACTTAACACCCTATTCAAAATATAGAACATTTCTGTCACCCCATAAATTTTTCTCAGGCTGCTTTTGCAATTATTTTTAAGTTGCAAACCCTAACCCCTAGTCTAAACAAAAACTTGGCAAAATTTCTCAAGGTGTGTCTGAAGAATAAGTATTTTACAAATGAATGGTTCTGTGATAAATTAAGTTTTGGAAGATCAAGGTTAAAGTTATCAGGTTTATTTAACTAGACTTAAAGCCTTTCAAATGCTTTCAGACACTTTTACAGGGTGATACAGAAAGTAAATTTTTCCAAAACATATTTGCAATGTAATCTTTTTCTTTTTCTTTTTTTCCTGAAGCATGGTTGGGATTTAATTTTCCATGGAGCATGATTTTGGAAACATTGGGATCTGGGTGGATGGGAGAAAAAGGAAAGTTGTTCATATTCTAATAAGTGCTTGAATGACCCCCAGCTCCATCCTACCAAAAAAGCCTTCTATAGTTAATGCGGATAAATATTCTCCCCATAGTTAAAAAGGAACAACTACCAGACCAGTGGCTTTCAAACTGTTAAAGACTCAGTATATGTGTGCCTGTGTGCATGTATATAAAAATCACTGAAAAAAGCTTCCAGAAACAAATCTTAACTTTGCTATATGTGATGAGAACAGTTTTTTTGTTTTGTTTTGTTTTGTTTTTTTTTTTAATTCCATTGTATCTCAGGTTTTTCTAACCCTGGGTGGGACCTCCTACTTGATTTCATTACCCTCTAATGTATGCCAACACACAGTGAAAACCATTGAACCAGAGCTATGCTATATAATTTGATAGCTTCTAGACTTGTGGCTACTGAGCACTTGAAATGTGGCTACTCTGGGAAGTGCTGTAAGTGTAAAATTGACACAGGATTTTGAAGACTTTGTAGGTAAAATATCTCCTTAATTTTTTATATTGATTACATGTCAGAGTGATAATACTTTGATTATATTGGTTTAAATAAACTATATTATTAAAATTAAAAAAAGATCCAACCTGATTGAGGTGGGATATGCCTTAACTGAAATACCTCATCAAAATTCATAGCCACAGGTGTGGATTAAATTTAAGAATGCATTTTTCTGAGGTACATACAGCTTCAAATCAACTCATATATAGATTTCCTATTCTCACAGCATCATTTTTTAAAGACTATTTTTTCCCCATTGATTGGTTTGGCAACTTTCTTGAAAATCAGTTGACAAGGTACATATAGGTGTATATCTGGAATCTCACATATATTTCATTTTTTTCTATATGCCCATACCATCTATAGCCATGTTAATCTGGGATTCTATTGTCAAATTTAATACTGTATGTTAGGAGAGGAAAGGAGTATCCAAAAATATTATTAGTGATGCTAACTAGAAATAAAAACTTGCTACAAAATTTCCTAAATTAATGTATCAAAATTTTGCATATTTTATTGTATAGTTATGTTATATAATTTAAAAAACTGGCATATGCCTCCAATATAAAGATACAAATAAGAAGTCCAGGTCAGAATTTTCTCTGGCTCTCATTCCCATATTAGAGCCTATGAAGTAAAATAGTTGAAATCATTAACCTCATCAATAAAGTTTTTTTTTTTTTAATGAGTGTTGCATAGGCCATATACTATATAAAGATTTTCATTAACGGGGAGAAATTTTCACCTAGATCATTAATGAGAACTTAATATTTTTGACAAGATAAGCAAATTATTGTAGAAAAGCCCATTTGCTGTAATGTATCAATAGCCTTAGCTTAAGCTATTCATGACTTCCCCACAGCTCTTAAGGCTCAACAAATAAGTCTAAATTCTTTGACATAAGTGATAAACATCAATAGCTTTAGTCTCACTACATGCCAGAATTTTTACCTCTCCCTCCTTGATGCCTTCCTCTCTTCTTCACAGGGTTCAGACCTGCATCCTGGTCTTGTGGTTTCCTAGCCTCCTCCAATCCTTATCCCATTTTCTGTCATAGGTCTTTTTTCTCAATAAACGTTTTACACATCTAAGTCTTTGTATCTGCTTGTCCAAAGACTTAGACTAATGCAAGCAGTTGCACACAAAATATAAACAACTATTGTGATCTGTAAGTTATCTTATCATCAAATAAAAAACAGTTTGGGAAGGAATCAAAGCCTAAACTTCTTGATGTGCTTTTCTGATACTAATTTGTTGGATCATCTGATAGGATCTAATAACTGTGAAGAACATTTAAGGCCTTTAAGGGTACATAGTTGGCAACTACAGCAAACACAAAGACCAGGAACAGAATGATGGTTAGCCTTTTTTGCCTGATTCAGAGATATCATTCAAAATTACTGAATGCCAGTAAAGAAAACATGTCATAGAGTACATTTGGGTCAAAGTCTGAGTTCCAGATGTACATTTCATTGTATGTTAGAAATGAATTAATCTAGGGGACTGAGGCGGGGCAAGATGGCAGACTGGTGAGCTGTATGTTTTAGTTACTCCTCCAGGAAAGTAGGTAAAAAGCCAGGAACTGCGTGGACTGGACACCACAGAGCAATCTGTCTTTGGGCATACTTCATACAACACTCATGAAAACGTGGAACTGCTGAAATCAGCGAAATCTGTAAGTTTTTGAGGCCAGGGGACCCGCGCCCCTCCCTGCCAGGCTCAGTCCCGGGGGAGGAGGGGCTGTCAGCTCCAGGAAGGAGAAGGGAGAATTGCAGTGGCTGCTCTCATCGGAAACTCATTCTACTGATTCAAACTCCAACCATAGATAGACTGAGGCCAGACACCAGAGACTCTGAGAGCAGCCAGCCCAGCAGAGAGGAGACGGGCATAGAAGGAAAACAACACGAGAAGCTCCAAAGTAAAAGCAGAGGATTTTTGGAGTTCTGGTGAACACAGAAAGGGGAAGGGCGGAGATCAGGCCTTGAGGCGCATATGCAAATCCCGAAGCAAGGCTGATCTCTCTGCCCAGGGCACCTTTCCTTAATGGCCCTGGTTGCTTTGTCTATTAGCATTTCAATAACCCATTAGATCTCTGAGGAGGGCCGGTTTTTTTTTTTTTTTTTTTTTTTTTTTTTTTTTTTTTTAAATCCTTTTTGCTTTTTCTAAAACAATTACTCTAAGAAGCTCAATACAGAAAGCTTCAAAGAATTGAAATTTGGGCACATCAAGTCAAGAGCAGAACTAAGAGAGCTCTGAGACAAAAGGCAATAATCCAGTGGCTGAGAAAATTCACTAAACAACACAACTTCCCAAGAAAAGGGGGGTGTCCGCTCACAGCCACCATCCTGGTGGACAGGAAACACTCCTGCCCATCGCCAGCCCCATAGCCCAGAGCTGCCCCAGACAACCCAGTGTGACGGAAGTGCTTCAAATAACAGGCACACACCACAAAACTGGGCGTGGACATTAGCCTTCCCTGCAACCTCAGCTGAATGTCCCAGAGCTGGGAAGGGGGAGCAGTGTGAATTAACAGAGCCCCATTCAGCCATCATTTGAGCAGACTGGGAGCCTCCCAACACAGCCTAGCAGCCCAGAACTGCCCTGGGGGGACGGCACTCACCTGTGACATAGCACAGTCATCCCTCAACAGAGGACCCGGGGTGCACAGCCTGGAAGAGGGGCCCACTTGCAAGTCTCAGGAGCCATACGCCAATACCAAAGACTTGTGGGTCAGTGGCAGAGACAAACTGTGGCAGGACTGAACTGAAGGATTAGACTATTGCAGTAGCTTTAAAACTCTAGGATCATCAGGGAGATTTGATTGTTAGGGCCACCCCCCCTCCCCGACTGCCCAGAAACACGCCCCACATACAGGGCAGGCAACACCAACTACACACGCAAGCTTGGGACACCAATTGGGCCCCACAAGACTCACTCCCCCACTCACCAAAAAGGCTAAGCAGGGGAGATCTGGCTTGTGGAGAACAGGTGGCTCGTGGACGCCACCTGCTGGTTAGTTAGAGAAAGTGTACTCCACGAAGCTGTAGATCTGATAAATTAGAGATAAGGACTTCAACTGGTCTACAAACCCTAAAAGAACCCTATCAAGGACAGCAAATGCCACGAGGCCAAAAACAACAGAAAATTATAAAGCATATGAAAAAACCAGACGATATGGATAACCCAAGCCCAAGCACCCAAATCAAAAGACCAGAAGAGACACACCTAGAGCAGCTACTCAAAGATCTAAAGATGAACAATGAGACCCTAGTACGGGATATGAAGGAAATCAAGAAGACCCTAGAAGAGCATAAAGAAGACATTGCAAGACTAAATAAAAAAATGGATGATCTTATGGAAATTAAAGAAACTGTTGACCAAATTAAAAAGATTCTGGACACTCATAGTACAAGACTAGAGGAAGTTGAACAACGAATCAGTGACCTGGAAGATGACAGAATGGAAAATGAAAGCATAAAAGAAAGAATGGGGAAAAAAATTGAAAAACTCGAAATGGACCTCAGGGATATGATAGACAATATGAAATGTCCGAATATAAGACTCATTGGTGTCCCAGAAGGGGAAGAAAAGGGTAAAGGTCTAGGAAGAGTATTCAAAGAAATTGTTGGGGAAAACTTCCCAAATCTTCTAAACAACATAAATACACAAATCATAAATGCTCAGCGAACTCCAAATAGAATAAATCCAAAAAAACCCACTCCGAGACATATACTGATCACACTGTCAAACATAGAAGAGAAGGAGCAAGTTCTGAAAGCAGCAAGAGAAAAGCAATTCACCACATACAAAGGAAACAGCATAAGACTAAGTAGTGACTACTCAGCAGCCACCATGGAGGCGAGAAGGCAATGGCACGATATATTTAAAATTCTGAGAGAGAGGAATTTCCAGCCAAGAATACTTTATCCAGCAAAGCTCTCCTTCAAATTTGAAGGAGAGCTTAAATTTTTCACAGACAAAGAAATGCTGAGAGAATTTGCTAACAAGAGACCTGCCCTACTGGAGATACTAAAGGGAGCCCTACAGACAGAGAAACAAAGACAGGACAGAGAGACTTGGAGAAAGGTTCAGTACTAAAGAGATTCGGTATGGGTACAATAAAGGATATTAATAGAGAGAGGGAAAAATATGGCAAACATAATCCAAAGGATAAGATGGCCGATTCAAGAAATGCCTTCACGGTTTTAACGTTGAATGTAAATGGATTAAACTCCCCAATTAAAAGATATAGATTCGCAGAATGGATCAAAAAAAATGAACCATCAATATGTTGCATACAAGAGACTCATCTTAGACACAGGGACACAAAGAAATTGAAAGTGAAAGGATGGAAAAAAATATTTCATGCAAGCTACAGCCAAAAGAAAGCAGGTGTAGCAATATTAATCTCAGATAAAATAGACTTCAAATGCAGGGATGTTTTGAGAGACAAAGAAGGCCACTACATACTAATAAAAGGGGCAATTCAGCAAGAAGAAATAACAATCGTAAATGTCTATGCACCCAATCAAGGTGCCACAAAATACATGAGAGAAACATTGGCAAAACTAAAGGAAGCAATTGATGTTTCCACAATAATTGTGGGAGACTTCAACACATCACTCTCTCCTATAGATAGATCAACCAGACAGAAGACCAATAAGGAAATTGAAAACCTAAACAATCTGATAAATGAATTAGATTTAACAGACATCTACAGGACATTACATCCCAAATCACCAGGATACACATACTTTTCTAGTGCTCACGGAACTTTCTCCAGAATAGATCATATGCTGGGACATAAAACAAGCCTCAATAAATTTAAAAAGATTGAAATTATTCAAAGCACATTCTCTGACCACAATGGAATACAATTAGAAGTCAATAACCATCAGAGACTTAGAAAATTCACAAATACCTGGAGGTTAAACAACACACTCCTAAACAATCAGTGGGTTAAAGAAGAAATAGCAAGAGAAATTGCTAAATATATAGAGACGAATGAAAATGAGAACACAACATACCAAAACCTATGGGATGCAGCAAAAGCAGTGCTAAGGGGGAAATTTATAGCACTAAACGCATATATTAAAAAGGAAGAAAGAGCCAAAATCAAAGAACTAATGGATCAACTGAAGAAGCTAGAAAATGAACAGCAAACCAATCCTAAACCAAGTAGAAGAAAAGAAATAACAAGGATTAAAGCAGAAATAAATGACATAGAGAACAAAAAAACAATAGAAAGGATAAATATCACCAAAAGTTGGTTCTTTGAGAAGATCAACAAGATTGACAAGCCCCTAGCTAGACTGACAAAATCAAAAAGAGAGAAGACCCATATAAACAAAATAATGAATGAAAAAGGTGACATAACTGCAGATCCTGAAGAAATTAAAAAAATTATAAGAGGATATTATGAACAACTGTATGGCAACAAACTGGTTAATGTAGAAGAAATGGACAATTTCCTGGAAACATATGAACAACCTAGACTGACCAGAGAAGAAATAGAAGACCTCAACCAACCCATCACAAGCAAAGAGATCCAATCAGTCATCAAAAATCTTCCCACAAATAAATGCCCAGGGCCAGATGGCTTCACAGGGGAATTCTACCAAACTTTCCAGAAAGAACTGACACCAATCTTACTCAAACTCTTTCAAAACATTGAAAAAAATGGAACACTACCTAACTCATTTTATGAAGCTAACATCAATCTAATACCAAAACCAGGCAAAGATGCTACAAAAAAGGAAAACTACCGGCCAATCTCCCTAATGAATATAG
This sequence comes from Choloepus didactylus, assembly GCF_015220235.1. Lineage (NCBI taxonomy): Eukaryota > Metazoa > Chordata > Mammalia > Pilosa > Megalonychidae > Choloepus > Choloepus didactylus. The sequence continues at coordinate 68,027,871 of NC_051309.1, forward strand.
ATGCAAAAATCCTCAACAAAATACTTGCAAATCGAATCCAAAGACACATTAAAAAAATCATACACCATGACCAAGTGGGGTTCATTCCAGGCATGCAAGGATGGTTCAACATCAGAAAAACAATCAATGTATTACAACACATTAAAAACTCGAAAGGGAAAAATCAATTGATCATCTCAATAGATGCTGAAAAAGCATTTGACAAAATCCAACATCCCTTTTTGATAAAAACACTTCAAAAGGTAGGAATTGAAGGAAACTTCCTCAACATGATAAAGAGCATATATGAAAAACCCACAGCCAGCATAGTACTCAATGGTGAGAGACTGAAAGCCTTCCCTCTAAGATCAGGAACAAGACAAGGATGCCCGCTGTCACCACTGTTATTCAACATTGCGTTGGAAGTGCTAGCCAGGGCAATCCGGCAAGACAAAGAAATAAAAGGCATCCAAATTGGAAAAGAAGAAGTAAAACTGTCATTGTTTGCAGATGATATGATCTTATATCTAGAAAACCCTGAGAAATCAACGATACACCTACTAGAGCTAATAAACAAATTTAGCAAAGTAGCGGGATACAAGATTAATGCACATAAGTCAGTAATGTTTCTATATGCTAGAAATGAACAAACTGAAGAGACACTCAAGAAAAAGATACCATTTTCAATAGCAACTAAAAAAATCAAGTACCTAGGAATCAACTTAACCAAAGATGTAAAAGACCTATACAAAGAAAACTACATAACTCTACTAAAAGAAATAGAAGGGGACCTTAAAAGATGGAAAAATATTCCATGTTCATGGATAGGAAGGCTAAATGTCATTAAGATGTCAATTCTACCCAAACTCATCTACAGATTCAATGCAATCCCAATCAAAATTCCAACAACCTACTTTGCAGACTTGGAAAAGCTAGTTATCAAATTTATTTGGAAAGGGAAGATGCCTCGAATTGCTAAAGACACTCTAAAAAAGAAAAACGAAGTGGGAGGACTTACACTCCCTGACTTTGAAGCTTATTATAAAGCCACAGTTGCCAAGACAGCATGGTACTGGCACAAAGATAGACATATAGATCAATGGAATCGAATTGAGAATTCAGAGATAGACCCTCAGATCTATGGCCGACTGATCTTTGATAAGGCCCCCAAAGTCACCGAACTGAGCCATAATGGTCTTTTCAACAAATGGGGCTGGGAGAGTTGGATATCCATATCCAAAAGAATGAAAGAGGACCCCTACCTCACCCCCTACACAAAAATTAACTCAAAATGGACCAAAGATCTCAATATAAAAGAAAGTACCATAAAACTCCTAGAAGATAATGAAGGAAAACATCTTCAAGACCTTGTATTAGGAGGCCACTTCCTAGACTTTACACCCAAAGCACAAGCAACAAAAGAGAAAATAGATAAATGGGAACTCCTCAAGCTTAGAAGTTTCTGCACCTCAAAGGAATTTCTCAAAAAGGTAAAGAGGCAGCCAACTCAATGGGAAAAAATTTTTGGAAACCATGTATCTGACAAAAGACTGATATCTTGCATATACAAAGAAATCCTACAACTCAATGACAATAGTACAGACAGCCCAATTATAAAATGGGCAAAAGATATGAAAAGACAGTTCTCTGAAGAGGAAATACAAATGACCAAGAAACACATGAAAAAATGTTCGGCTTCACTAGCTATTAGAGAGATGCAAATTAAGACCACAATGAGATACCATCTAACACCGGTTAGAATGGCTGCCATTAAACAAACAGGAAACTACAAATGCTGGAGGGGATGTGGAGAAATTGGAACTCTTATTCATTGTTGGTGGGACTGTATAATGGTTCAGCCACTCTGGAAGTCAGTCTGGCAGTTCCTTAGAAAACTAGATATAGAGCTACCATTCGATCCAGCGATTGCACTCCTCGGTATATACCCGGAAGATCGGAAAGCAGTGACACGAACAGATATCTGCACGCCAATGTTCATAGCAGCATTATTCACAATTGCCAAGAGATGGAAACAACCCAAATGTCCTTCAACAGATGAGTGGATAAATAAAATGTGGTATATACACACGATGGAATACTACGCGGCAGTAAGAAGGAACGATCTGGTGAAACATATGACAACATGGATGAACCTTGAGGACATAATGCTGAGCGAAATAAGCCAGGCACAAAAAGAGAAATATTATATGCTACCACTAATGTGAACTTTGAAAAATGTAAAACAAATGGTTTATAATGTAGAATGTAGGGGAACTAGCAGTAGAGAGCAATTAAGGAAGGGGGAACAATAATCCAGGAAGAACAGATAAGCTATTTAACGTTCTGGGGATGCCCAGAAATGACTATGGTCTGTTAATTTCTGATGGTTGTAGTAGGAACAAGTTCACTGAAATGTTGCTATATTATGTAACTTTCTTGGGGTAAAGTAGGAACATGTTGGAAGTTAAGCAGTTATCTTAGGTTAGTTGTCTTTTTCTTACTCCCTTGCTATGGTCTCTTTGAAATGCTCTTTTATTGTATGTTTGTTTTCTTTTTAACTTTTTTTTTCATACAGGTGATTTGAAAAAAGAAGGGAAAGTTAAAAAAAAAAAAAAATAAAAAAAAAAAAATAAAAAATACAAACAAGGGAAAAAAAAAAAAAAAAAAAAAGATGTAGTGCCCCCTTGAGGAGCCTGTGGAGAATGCAGGGGTATTCGCCTACCCCACCTCCATGGTTGCTAACATGACCACAGACATAGGGGACTGGTGGTTTGATGGGTTGAGCCCTCTACCATAAGTTTTACCCTTGGGAAGACGGTTGCTGCAAAGGAGAGGCTAGGCCTCCCTGTATTTGTGCCTAAGAGTCTCCTCCTGAATGCCTCTTTGTTGCTCAGATGTGGCCCTCTCTCTCTGGCTAAGCCAACTTGAAAGGTGAAATCACTGCCCTCCCCCCTACGTGGGATCAGACACCCAGGGAAGTGAATCTCCCTGGCAACGTGGAATATGACTCCCAGGGAGGAATGTAGACCTGGCACCGTGGGACGGAGAACATCTTCTTGACCAAAAGGGGGATGTGAAAGGAAATGAAATAAGCTTCAGTGGCAGAGAGATTCCAAAAGGAGCCGAGAGGTCACTCTGGTGGGCACTCTTATGCACACTTTAGACAACCCTTTTTAGGTTCTAAAGAATTGGGGTAGCTGGTGGTGGATACCTGAAACTATCAAACTACAACCCAGAACCCATGAATCTCGAAGACAGTTGTATAAAAATGTAGCTTATGAGGGGTGACAATGGGATTGGGAAAGCCATAAGGACCAAACACCACTTTGTCTAGTTTATGGATGGATGTGTAGAAAAGTAGGGGAAGGAAACAAACAGACAAAGGTACCCAGTGTTCTTTTTTACTTCAATTGCTCTTTTTCACTCTAATTATTATTCTTGTTATTTTTGTGTGTGTGCTAATGAAGGTGTCAGGGATTGATTTAGGTGATGAATGTACAACTATGTAATGGTACTGTAAACAATCGAAAGTACAATTTGTTTTGTATGACTGCGTGGTATGTGAATATATCTCAATAAAATGATGATTAAAAAAAAAAAAAAAAAAAAAAAAAAAAAAAAAAAGAAATGAATTAATCTATTTGGTCATTGGTATTTCATCTTGTTACACAAAATGTTGCACAAAACAGTATTAGTTTCTTAGGGTGGACACAACAAATTGCCAGCAACCAGGCAGCTTAAAACAACAGAAATTTATTCTCTCGTTGCTTTAGAATCTAGAAGTCTGAATTCAAGTTATCAGCATCACCATGTCTTCTCTAAAGTCTTTAGAGAAGAATCTTTCCCTGCCTCTTCCAGCTTCTGGTGGTTGCTGGCAATCCTTGGAGTAGCTTGGCTTTCAGTTTCACCACTTCAATCTTTGTTTCAGTGATTAATAAGTGGTTGTTCTGGTTTCCTAATGCTGCCATTATGCAAAACACCATAAATTGATTAGCCTTTATAAAGAGGGTTTATTTGGTTATAAATTTACAGTCCTAAGGCCATAAAAGTGTTCAAACAAAGGCTTCAACAAGAAGTTACCTTTACTGAGGAATGACGGATGGCATCTGGAAAACCTCTGTCAGCTGGCAAGGTACATGGCTTTTGTCTGCTTGTCCTGGGTTGTGTTTCAGCTCCTGCATTTGAAAATGTCTCTGGGTTTGTCTCTCTTAGCTTCTCCAGAACACATTCTGGCTGGCATCTCTTAGCATCTCTAAGCATCAACATCAGCAAGCATCTGGGCCTGTGTACTCTTTTTAAAGAACTCCAGTAAATTAATCAATACCCACACTGAATGGATAGGGTCAAATCTCCATGGAAACATTTAATCAAGAGGTCACATCCTTATCAGAAAGATTAATAAATCTGCCCCGCAAGATTGCATTAAAAAATATGGTTTTTTGGGGGGCCACAACATTTCCAAACTGGCACAGTGGTGTAATCCCTTTTTATGTCTATGTATCCACATTTCTTTTTTCTTATAAGGACACCAATCATTGGAATAAGGCATATACTAATCTTATACAAACTCATCTCTATTACATCTGCAAAGACCCTATTTCCAATATATCAAATTCACAGGTAATAGGAATTAATATTTTAACAATTTCTTTTTTTGGGGGGACACAATTCAACCCATAACAACCACTCATTAGAGGAATTACCACTCAAATGGCACAAATAAAAGACAATAAAGAAGAATTAGGACCCTAGTGAAGAGCATTCAGGCCTGGATTTATTGTCTTGTCTTACACAGTAAAAAACCTAGGGAAATATTTGAAACAAAGATTGTAGAGGTTGGGAAATAGGCAGAGCAGGAATGTGGTCCTTGATGGAAAAGAAACAAGGGAGTTATGAAATTGCTTCAACACATACTAAAGGCAATTTCCAGGCCGCGATGCAAGTAAATAAATCTAAACAGAGCACAGTGGTCTCACTAAAATAGAGTAATGTACAGGAAGGCACTTCACACTGTGGAGACATGGAAGGCCCCCTGGCTTGATAGATTATACATAGGGCCCATTTCTCAAAATCTGGAAGCCTGAAGGCAGGCTCCAGAATGGGAAAAGGCCAAAAGCTCTGCAAGTCTGAAAGCAGACTGCAATTTAGATAGGGGAATAGTCTCTGAGCCCCTGCTGGGCTCCTTCCATGCTCCTGTCTCCTGCCCCCACTGTTTCCCATCTAGCCCCCAAAGAAATTGTCCCTTAAGCCTAAAGATATGTAAATACACCTCATGGCTTTAGAAAAAATGCACCCTCCCTGAAATACATGGAAACAGTCAGGTAGGAAACTACCTTGTATGCTATAAAGACCTGTAGAAATGAGTAGAATAAAACTTTCTTTTGCATGGACACTGAGGATGGAGTGTGCTCCCCTTCTTTCACAATTGGTGCCCCATGTGGGGCTCATCAATCCTGACCACGATGTTTGGAAGCTGCACAGTAAGTACAAGCGAGTTGTCTCACGGTGGGTCAGTAGTTTCAGCCACTCAACGATATGGGTCAGTCTCTCAGTGTTCCCCAGCACTGGTATGTGTTAGTTTTACAATGGCTGCTGCAGGCTAGTGGAGCTTGTTACGGAAGATAATTTGTATTCTTTACTGTATGAGGTGGTTCAGTATAACCCCTGGTTTCCTGAGGAAGGCACGTTAGACTTAAATGTGTGGGAGTGCACTGGACAAAATTTAAAGTGCCACTTTGAGCGAGGACAAAAAGTTTCCTCTAAAACATTTACTACATGGGCTCTCATTAGCACTGCCCTGGCCCCTCTTCATATTGCCAAAACTGAGGCTTCAGAACCTAAGGTACCTGAGAGAGAAACTGCCGCTCTCTCCAATAAAGTTCTCCCGCCTCCCAAGCCCTTGGTCCCCATACCGCCAGCTGATAAAAGTGGTGGGAAAATGACCATGGCTTTGCTCCTTCCCCCTTCTCCTTTACTGCCGCCTTCATGGCCACCACCAGCGCCACCGCCACTGCCGCCACAGCTGCCTTCCCTCCCTAAAAGTGCCACACCAGTTTTGCAACGCTGTCTTCACAAGGCAGCATTAGCTGGAAATTCTGTTTACCCCATTATGCTTAACCAGTTGCCCAGAAATTTTTCCTAGAGTAAAGGGACTAAGAAGTCCAGATGAAAGTGCCTGCCACAGACAAACACCAAATGCATCTGAGTTAAGGTAGCTTTACAATTCAAACTTTCCCTGTGCTGGGTAAGTGTGTGTATTGTTTATAAGTGTGTAATTTTGTGTTCACTTTTCTTTCTTCTGTTTCAATTAGTCTATTATGTAGTAAAGCTAATTAAGTTAATCCAAGAGTCATGCATGCAAACTCAGTGGGTTTGAGTGCCCCACTAATCATAACCCCAGATTTATAGTTCTTTTAAATTTTGTGCAGTTTGTACAGTTTGCATTTTGTGTGAAAAATCAGTAACATTTAAACAACTCCTACCCCTATGTTCTGTCTTTATAATTTCTTTTGCTGTTTTTCAGCCATGGGAATCTCTCAAAACATGCCAGTTACATCTTCCTTAAAAACTATTCTTACTAATTGGCTTAAATTTAAAAAGTGTCATTAAAATTGTTAATGAGCTATAGCTGCAGCCAGCTGGCCTTTATGTGTGGTATGGCTAGCTATAGCAAACTGTCTCAAAAAAGACAAAGAAATCTGTAAGTTAAAAGAAAAGTTACAGTTTAAAAAATATATGTGGAACTTCCATCTCTGCTTTAAATATCACAACTTCCAAAGCAATTAAAAAATATAATCATAAAGTAAATGTGCTAGCCTATCAGTTTTTAAAATTAAGAAGTCAAAAAGAACCTAGTCAAAAGGGTCCTTGCAAAAACCTAAAATTATTGAAAGAACATCAAAAGTAACTAATACAATTTAAAAATCAGCAAAAGTGCAAATTGTCAAACCAGTGTCATAAAATAAGATCTCTACTGAGGAATCTGATAATGAGAACTTTGACTCCCTTTCTCTATAAAGAATGTTTTGTTTTGAATATTTAGCATCATTCTAGCAAGTTTAATTTTGGTGGTAATAGCATGTTGTATAGAAGGTATAAAGAATGTTTTTCTGATTAAGGGAAAAAGGCAAGTAGCTTTGTCCTAAATTACTGATTGTTTAGGAATATAAAATAAAGCCTGGAAGGATAGGAATGTGGGACAAAGCTTAGATGGATACAGAAAGTTGTAGAAAGTTTGTAGAAAGTGGAAAATTTATTTCTGTAGTCAAGGTTAAAAGATAAATGCAAAAAGCTGTAAAAAGTTTGTGAAAACAATTATTTCTGTGGTCAAAGTTTAAAAAATGGTAAAAACTAGTAATAACACTGCTTAATAATAAAACCTCACAACTTAAGGAAAAAAAGGTGGTTTTATAAAACAAAATAACATTAAATATTTTAACCACCACCCAAAGCAGTAATTAATAGTCAATGTTGTATGTGCCTAATAATTCACAAAATATAAACATTCCTCACCGTACTGCAAGCTCCTCATGCTACAGTCTCCTGCTGTTTTTGTTACGAAAAAGTTTCCTTAAATTATTAGGGTGTTATTTCTTGACAAAAAGTTGCAAAAGTGTTTTTCTAAATAATCAGTGTAAAAATGCAAAAAGTGTCTTTTATCAAAATAACTTCTTGCACTCAACATATGTTAAGTTTATCACATCCTTGGTTGTTTAAAAATACTGTCTTCTCACTTTTAAAAAAGGCTGAGTCTTTCCCTTAACTTTAACTAAATAAAATATATATATATACTGTTTCAAACCTAATCACTTTTAACATTTTGCTTTCTCAAGGTCAAACTCTAAAGAATATCTTTTTATTCCCAACAGTTACAAAGAATTTATTCTTTCACCTTAGAAAAATAAATAAATAAACTACTAAAAATGATTAAATTCATGCAGTGTGTTATAAATTGCAAAAAAACAAATGTTTAGACAATGTTATAAAAATTAAAAGCTTCTAACCTTCCTTTGGTTACTAATGTGCATAACATCAAACAACAATATAATACTAATAATTATAATCTCAGTTATTTTTAAAAGGTTATCTGTCACAAAACAACCCAGTGGAACCCTGGAGCCCACTGTCCTGCCTCCCAGAGGACCAATGATGCTGTAACAACTGTACAAAGAAGATACCTCCCAAAGCTGACTCCAGTGCTAATGAACGAGCCTAAGAAGATGTAGCACCTGTTCCTGAAACCCCCATGATATCCCTATGAATTAGTTTTATGTCACTACACCAAATTGTAATCATAATAAAAAGAGGGGAGATGTGAAGACATGGAAGTTCCCCTGGCTTGATAGATTATACATAGGGCCCATTTCTCAAAATCTGGAAGCCTGAAGGTGGGCTCCAGAATGGGAAAAGGCCAAAAGCTTTGCATGTCTGAAAGCAGACTGCAATTTAGATAGGGGAATAGTCTCTGAGCTCCTGCTGGGCTCCTTCTGTGCTCCGGTCCCCTGCCCCCACTGTTTCCCGTCTAGCCCCCAAAAAAATTGTCCCTTAAGACTAAAGATATGTAAATACACCTCATGGATTTAGAAAAAATGCACCCTCCCTGAAATACATGGAAACAGTCACATAGGAAACTACCTTGTATGTTATAAAGACCTGTAGAAATGAGTAGAATAAAACTTTCTTTTACATGGACACTGAGGATGGAGTGTGCTCCCCTTCTTTCACAACACAGAGAGTGAGATCCATATATATAAAGTGGGCTCTCAATTGAATCTTTGGCTGAGCCCTGAGATGTGCTTGATTGAAGAAAAATATTACTGGAGGCTGGGGAAAGAACCACTGGGAAGGAGTAAGTAGAACAAGTCTTGGAGCAGGAGTAAGTAGAACAATTCTTGGAGCAGGAGTAAGTAGAACAAGCACAAAACCAGAATTAGTTTATTTACGGTTACCAATCAAAGTAGAAAGACCATGTAATAACCAGGGTATCAGGTAGACTTCACAAAAGGCTGTCATCTTAAAAGTAGGACTAAATTATGCCTAGAATAAAAGCTTCCCTGTAGCCACCCTAACAAAGCTTAAAAGCAGGTTGCAATTTCTTCTAATCAATTATTATATCTTTTTATTTTCCTTAAGAACATGCCAGATCAAAAGCCAACACTTTTTAAAAGAAGGAAATAAAATACTGTTACCAACAATGTAAATCTCACATGTAAATCAAATAGTCAAGCAAAAATTACCAGGCATTACTAGAATCAGGGCCCATAATGACTAGTAAAACAGTCAATAGAAATAGAAGTACCTGACAATGAAGATGGAACTAACAGGCAATGATATTAATATTAATATGTTACTATTAATATGATCTATAGGCTCAATTAAGAAAAGGAGTGCAAGACAAATTGGGGAGAAGAGAAGATACAAAAATCAAACAAGTAGAACTTCTAGACATGAAAATTACAGTGCTATAAGTAAAAATTTACTGGATGGCATTGATAGCAGGCTAGACATTGTAGAAAGAAAGATAAGTAAATGTGAAAATATGAAGGTATAGAAATAGAAAATGTCTGAGGAAGAGTGAATAAAGATTCACAAATAAATAAAGCTTAATTTACCTGTTGATCAATATCCATGAGTGTAATAAGCATGTAATTGGAGTCCCAGAAAGGGAGAGGAGATAAACAATATTTGAAGAAATAATGTCTAAATCTATGTTGAATTTGTTCAACATTATAAATCCACAGATCCAAGAAGCTCAATAAATCTAAGCAGAATAAACCTAAAAAAATCCCTGTAAAGACAGATTGCCAAAAGCTAGTGGTAAAGAGACAATCTTTAAAAAATCTAAAGACAAAAATAGAAGGGCATAGAAGGGCAAAGGTAAGATTGATGACAGACATTTTACCATAAATTATGCAAGGCAGAAGAGAATGGAAAAAATCTTTAATGTACTGAAGGAAAAAATCTTGACCACAAAATATTCATATAGCAAAAATATTTTACAATATGGAAGTGAAATATTGATTTTTTCCATTAAAAATGGTCAATAGAATTAATTATCAGTGGGTCTGAACTGAAATAATATTTTAAAAAATTCTTCAGGAAAGCTGAAAATGGTACCAAATTGGAATTGGGATCTATAAAGTATTAAAGAGTGTCATAGATGATAAATATGTAGCTAAATATGAGAAACATTTTTCCATCCTTTAAAATTTAAAAAACTAAACACTAAATTTTCATTAACAGTATATTACTTATTGCATGTGTAGAATTAACTTGCATGACTACAAAAGCACAAAGGGAGGGAGGGGAAATAGAAAGTACACATAATGTCATAATTAGACTATATGTGACATGTTAAAAGGGGAAATTTTAGATTGTATATCTGTTATTAGAATAAAATTTATAAAAATCTTAGCATGTACAACAGAGTGAATCCTATTGTAGTATGGACTATCATTAATAGTAGAACTTTAATATGTTCTTTCATGAATTGTAACGAATTTACTACATTAATGCAAGGTGTTAATAATAGGGTGGTACATAGAACTCTATTTTATGCATGATTTTTCTGTAAACAACTTCTCTAACAAAAAAAAAAATGAAACCATGGTAACACTAATCAAAAGAAAGGTGAAGTGACAATATTGATAACCAATAAAAGTTTTTGACAAAAAGAAATGTGGCTGCAGATAAATATTTCATATTGAAAAAAGGTTAATTGATCAAGATGGCAAAATATTTCAATATATGTGAATATATAACATTATGTGAAAATGCATAAAACTAATGACAAGTGAAAGGAAAAATAGAAAAATCCATAATTATTGAAGGAGATCCCAAGACTATTCTCTCATTGATTGATACACTAAATTGATAGAAAACCGTTAAAGTTATAGAAGACTTGAGCAACATAATCAATCTCTTTGACCTATTTCAAGTTTACAAAGAAGACCACACAGTGACAGCAAAATACACATTTTTAGCATATTATACAATATTCACCATGACAGACCACATTTACTGTCATAAAGTCTCCATATTTTATGTAGATTGAAATCATACAGGGCAAGTTTTCTGTACACTAGGAATTTAACTAGAAATCAATCAGTTGAGAAAGAGAAACAGAAAGTCTAAATATATTTGAAAACAAGAACATATTTCTAAATAACCTACAGATTAAAAAAGAAAGAAGAGAAATAAAATATTTTTATCTGAAAGAAGATAATATAACATATCAGTATTTATGGAACACAGGTAAACCTGTGTTTAGTAAGAAAGTTATCACACTAAGAAACAAGGAAACAAAGAGAAAATTAAACTTGAATATAAACAGAAGGAACAAAATAATGAAGATAAAGGCAGAAATGAATGAAATAGAAGATACACAAAATAGAGACATAGAAAGAAAACAGTAGTTCATTCTTTGTATTGGAGATCCTATCCAGTACATCAAGGCAAGAGAAAGAGACATAATGCATAAATTGAAAGGAAAAACCAAATGAATCTTTTGATTGTGTATGTAAAAAATTCTAAGAAATATACCAAAAAAGCTACCAGTTCTAATATGTAAGTTTTGCAAATTTTCAATTTATGGGGCAATAATAATAAAAAAAACTTATTGCATTTCTATATATTAGCAATGAAACAAATTTGATTAAAATTTGAAATAAATTTGAAATAAAATTTACAATATCATCAAAAAGTATGACAATTGTGATAAATTTAACAAAATATGATGAAAGCATACTTTGATATCTATACAATGTTGAAATTTTAGAAGAAATACATGCAGATTATATATACATGTTTATATATGTGTGGGTATATACATATATGCTTACATGCCTTGTTAGTGATAATGCTGAGATAATGGTGTAATGATTGATAATGGTATTTCCTCTGTACCTTCTGGCTCAGTCCCTTAACTAGAAGTGATATTCTCTAACCACAGAACCAAAAATCTGTGACCCCTTGTAAATAGAGTTTTGGGAGATTTTTTTCTCACTAATCAATCCCCAGAAAACAAAGCACAAAGGAAAAACCATGTAAACTTTTTGATATTGACCCAAGGAAATGTTATCAAATGAGAAACACTGGTATGAAAAATCTTAAATCAGTCCTTGGCTGATTATGTTTATGAACTTAATGGGACCCTTTTTTTTTTTTTTTTTTTTTACCATTCTAGGCTTGTGGTTTTTTTCTTGTTGTTGTTGTTTCTTTTTTTTTTCTCCCTTGTAGACTAGTGACTTTGATGAGATAGGGCAAACTAGTTTTGTTTAGTTACACAATTTTACAATGAATTGTTAGGAAGACACACCTGACCAACACTTCAATAAGTAAAATCTAAGATTTTAGGACAAAATAAAATCCAATTTTCAGGAGATTCAATGAAATCTAACCTCAGACCCAGAGTATGTGTCACTATGCAGATGGGCAAGGAACCTTGAGAAGAAGAAACAGGATTAGTTTCAAGATACAACATTGGTTCAGGTTAAGAGTTCTGTTCTGCAGCAGCAGAAGCCAAATGCATATTGGTGGGATCTCCAAATTGTAGAAAGTTAACTCTTCAAACAAAGTAATGCTTTATTGTGCAAGCAAATTTATTATTAGTTTTGACTTGTAAGAAGGGAGAACACCAGAAAGATGATTACAAAGTAGTGCTTCATTAGTGGAAGCATATGATTGGATTAAACTGTTTATGGGAAAGGCAGCAAAGTTCTTAGGGCAGGTTACCAGAAGTGGGGCAATTGTTTGGGTTGGTTGATTTCTTTAGGGAAAGGGAGTTGTAAATGAGGCAAAGTTCTGAGCATGAAGTGTTATAAAATAAAAAAAATTTTCACTTTTAATTACTTAACAGTTAGAAGACCCCCCCATTTCTAGCTTTGAATTAATTATCTCATTGTTGCAGTAGTGGCTGCTGATCAGAGGAACAGAACACTTATGATTCAATAGAGGCAGGTGCCGCCACCCACCAGCACAGTCTCCCACCTACTGACAAGGTCAACCCCACCGTCACCTTTGGCTGCATTGCCTTTGAGCTGTTTGAAGACAAAGTTCGAGAGAGAAAATTTTCATGCTCTGAGCACTATAGAGAAAGGATTTGGTTATAAGGGTTCCTGCTTTCATGGAATTATTCCTAGGTTTATGTGTAAGGGCATTGACTTCACATGTCATAATGGCACTGGTGGCAAGTCCATTTATGGGGAAAAGTTTGATAATGAGAATTTTATCCTGAAGCATACAGGTCCTGGCATCTTGTCCATGGCCAATGATGGCCCCCAACTTAATTGGTTCTCAGTTTTTCATCTGCACTGCTAAGACTGAGTGGTTTGATGGTAAGCATGTGGTCTTTGGCAAAGTGGAAGGGGGCATGAATATTGTGGAAACCATGAGGCACTTTGGGTCCAGGAAGAGTAAGACCAGTAAGAAGATCACCATTGCCAACTGTGAACAAGTCTAATAAATTTAATTTGTGTTTTGACTTAATCACCAGACCATTACTTCTGTAGTTCAGGAGAGCATTCCACCTCCTCTAGTCTACTCTCAGTATCCTATCATCTCTGTACTCTCACTGCAGTTCTTTGGGTTCTACATTACCCTTGCCTTCCAAGTGTAGCTGGATTGAGGAGTTAAGTTTATGATTATGAAATAGAAACTTAAACAACCAAAAAAATAATTAACCTTAATGATAGACTTGATAAAGACTCTGCACTTAAAGGGAGTTTTCAGCAAATACATGCTCAGAAACAAGGGATTGAAAAAACTTGATAAAAATAAGTTAACATCTCAATATGATAAAACTTATGGCAGGAAATTTGTTGAGATTAATTTATAGAACTGTCAGGTAATGTAATGATCTGAAGGCTGGGATTTAGGATATGAGTTGACAGGTTCAAGTCCCAGCTCCAATAATTGCCATGTTTGTGACTTTACCAGGTTACAGTAGTGCTATGCACTTTTCTAACCTGTAATATGGAAATTTTAATAGCATCTACTTCAGAGACTTGTTGCTATAGTAATTTGATTTCACTGTGGTTCTCTTGCCACCAAAAAAGCAAGTATCCAAATCTTGAAACTGTGCCTCACCCACATCATAAAAGTTAATTTGTTGACAATAATGTGAGGACTTACAGGGGAAATAGCAAAGTAGAGATCTCCATTACTCAGTCCTCCCAGCAAAACAACTATTAACTCATCAAGAACTGTCTCAAACAACTATTTGGAAATTCCAGAGGCCAGAGGTACACTGTACAGCATCCAGAGAAGAGTAGGATAAAAAGATTATGATAAAGAACTATAAATTTCTCTCTTCACAGCATGGCTACCAGTGTCCATCCCCCACTCTTATGTCAGGCCACAGCAGGGACCATCCACTGACTGGATGCTGCTATCAGAAATGGACATAAAAATCCTCTTCACCAAGAACAGGGATATACATGGCTGATCACTGACCATGGCTTTTCATTAGCAAACTCAGATCACTGGGCCCCATCTCTGAAGGCAGTTATTGTTACCCTATGCACCTGACAATGGCAGTAGCAGCCATTGTTTCAACCCATGCCTGTTAGTGGCAGAGGCAGTGGAGATTTAAAGACATAAGGATTCCTCAGGGCTATGAGGAAAAATTAGCTGAAGAACTATATTTTCTGGGCAGGCAGAAAATCTCAGCTTTGGGGAGCTGTTGTAGAAGATTTGGGCACCTTTCCTGATGCCCTCCACATGATATTTCCAAGCCAGTCTGTGCCCCATCATGGATCCCTTACCCTGTTTTGGCTGGGAAAGACTGAACTGGGGTGACTCTCCTAGAATTTACCCTCAAGGCAAAAGCAGCATGAAACAATGAAAGGAATGTAAAAAGATATAGACGTGTTCAGTCTAGGACAAAGGCCTGCTGGCTTCAGAAACCTGGGAGAGTAAGGTTTGTTCCCTGGAAAACAGAGGGGACAACAAAACTACTGTAAACAAGGAAACTCTGAAACAACTAATAAGCAATCCCAAGAGAAGACAGAGGACAAATAAAATGGTGAAAACTCTGCATACTGCATTTGCCTTAGGCAAACCTTCCTGATAGGAGGGCTGAAGATCAAGAAAATCTCTGTCTTATCACCAGCTCGTCCCAAAACCAGGACACAGACATCTCAGGGAGTAAATCCAAGTTAACATTTTAAAATATTAAAATGTGCAGTATGCAACAAAAGAGTACAAGACAAAGAAATGAGAAATGATGGTTCTTCCAAAGGAAAAGGATAAAAATACAGAAAACACCAAAAAATATGATGGAAATGTGGACATGCCAAATGAAGCTTTAAATAAAAAGACTTTAAAAATGCTCAAAGAGAGGAAGGAAAGTCTAGAGAAAGAACTAATGATATCAGGAAAAGAATGATTGAAAAATATGAGAGAATAAGTAGAGATAAAAATTTTTAAAAGAAACCAAACAGAACTACTGGAAATGAAGACCACAATAAATGAAAGGAAAAGTGCCCAAGAGGGTTTCAGGAGCGGAATGGAGCTGGCAGAATAAACAAACAGTGAACTGGAAGATAAGGCACTTGAAATGAGTCAGGCTGAGCAGCAGAAAGTTAAAAGAAATATAAGAAGCAAAAATAGCTTAGCACAGTTATGGAACACCATTAAGTGTAACAATATATGTGTAATGGATGTCCCTGAAAGAGAAGAAAGTGAGAAAGGAACAAAAGGAATTGCCAAAGATATAATGACAGAGAATTTCCTTAATATAGCAAAAGATGCGAGTATGCACATCCAAGAAGCTCATAAACATGAAGAAGAATATACCCAATTATATATTGATTACACTATCAAATACCAAAGATGAGGAGAGAGTTCTAAAAGTTGCGAGAGAAAAATGATGTGTTACATGCAAGGGAATCCCATTGAGATTGTGTTCCAAGTTCTCATCAGAAACCATGGAGGTGAGAAGACAGTGGGCTGAAATATTTAAAGTACTGAAGGAAAACAACCACCAGCCAAGAATTTTATATCTACCAAGAATCTTTTTCAAAAATGAGGGAGAGGTTAAGATATTCTCAGATAAACAAAAGCTGAGGTATTACATCACCACTAGACCTTCCTAACAAGCAATGCTAAAGGGAGTTCTTTATAGGGAAATGTAAGGGTACTAGACACTGTTTCAAATCAGCATAAAGAAATAATGACTGGAGAAAGGGTGGGGCGATATAGCAGAGTGGAGAGGTGTGGAATTAAGTTATGACTCTAGGACAGGTGGTAAATAGCCAGGGACTATATGAAACAATGGTTTGTGTGTCTTCTGTGACCAGACACACATTGTACACCAGTCTGGAATGGTTGGAAAGGTTGAGATTGCAGTGAAGAATTGTAAGTTTCCCCAGTCAGGGGGCTGGTACCTCTCCCCCACTGGCATGGCTGACTATCTAGGAGCTATTTACTTGAGGGAAAAAGAAGCAGTTCCTGCTGGGAGCAAGGAAGGGACTCAACCAGGCTCCAATTGCAGAATTAATTAACAAATTCAGACTGCTGAATAAAAGCTCTAAGCACAGATAAATGAAGAGCAAGCATGAAAGGAACCAGGAGGTTACACCACAGCAGGAAGGAAGTGGGGCTAACAACAACAAAAACAAAAACAAACAAAGAAAAAAAAACAGACTTTTGGAGTTGGAGGAGCTCAGAATACTGAAAAAGGGCTGTGCCCTAAGAAAAAGGGCCACATAGAAACAGTTACCAAATCCAGCTCTTGATTGACAAACCTGAGGAACAGGATCTGGCTCTGAAAAAAACTTTTGTTGTTGTTGTTTTTCTTTTCTTTTCTCTATTATTTATTTATGTATATACTCATGTACTTATTTATTTATTATTTATTTTACTTTTCAATAGCCCATTAGAGCTACTGGAACTCTCAGGTTTCAGCCCTACCCCAGACAAGGGCAGAATTAAAGTTGTCTGAAAGTAACTAGCCAGATGAAGGAGGTAATTCTCTAAAAAGCATATCTTTATGTAGTTTCTACTGGGGGAAGGAAAAGTTGCTCAAAAAAGTTACAACCGTGGTTTTAATCCCAGCTGAGAGGAAATGGGGCTGACAGAAAGAACAATAAAATGAAATAAAATTAGGAAGAGTAGAGATAGAGGCTTTTGTAGTCAGCAAAGCTCAGAGTGCTGGAAAGGGGCTGTGCCACAAGAAGGGGTTGCAGAGCTGAGTACCAACTCTGGCTCTTCACTGGCAAAATTAGGGGATGTGAGAAGGTTCAGAAAAGGGATTTCTTTTCTTTTCCATTATATTTTCCTTTTCATTTTAATTCCTTGTTTTATTTTCCTTTTTTTTTTCTTTTTTAAACTTTTCTGTTTTTAAAACTCTTCTAAGTAGCTCACTAGAGAGAAACTCAGATAGTTTCAATTGGCAGCTGGACACAAGCAAAGGAGAATCTAAGATAAGTCTAAGAGAAAATGCAATGAGCTGAGTGGGGGAGAGAATTCCCTAATGGGCAAAACTTCCCAATGGAATTAAAGATTCAAGAAGTACAGCATACCCCAAGCAGAATAGATCCAAATAAACCTACTCCAAGACATTTACTGATGAGATTGTCCAACAACAAACACAGAGACTATCTGAAAGCACCAAGAGAAAAGCAATACATCAAATGTAAGGGAAACTCAACAAGGCTATGTATGAATTTCTGTGCAGAAAACATGGAGGCAAGAAGGCAGAGGTATAATATATTCAAGGTACTAAAAGACAAAAGCTGCCAAGTATTCTATATCTGGCAAAACTGTTCTTGAAAAATGAGGGAGAGTTTAATACACTTTCAGACAAGCAAACACTGAGAGAGTTTGTGAACAAGAGATCTGCTCAACAAGATATACTAAACGGAGTGCTACAGGCTGATAGGAAAATACAGGAGAGAGGTTTGGAGGAAAGTGTAGAAATTTAGACTACCCGGAAGAGAGAAAGGAGAGAAAGAAAAAAAATAAGATATGACATATAAAATCCAAAAGAAAAAATGATAGAAGTACTGCCCTTACAGTAATAGCATTCAATGTTAATGGATTAAACTCCCCAATAAAAATACATAGACTGGCAGAATGGATTTGAAAACATCATCTATATGCTGTCTACAGGAGACTCACTTTGGAGAAAACAACAAATATATGATAAAGTGAAAGGTTGGAAAAGATAGTTCATGCAAACAACAACCAGAAAAGAGCAGGGGTAGCTATATTAATATCAGACAATTTAGACTTCAAATGTAAAACAAAAGAGACAAAGAAGGACACTATATATAAATAAAAGGGACAATTTTATATAAATATATATTCATATTTATATATAAATCAAGAAGACATAGGAATCATAAATATTTATGCCCTGAGCCAGAATGCCCCAAAATACAGGAGGCAAACATTGACAACAATGAAGGGAGAAGTAGACACCTCTACAATAATAATTGGAGACTTAAATACACCACTGTCTTCAATGGATAGAACATCTAGACAGAGGATCAATAAGGAAACAGATGCTGAATTGCATGATAAATGAACTATACCAGATAGACATTTATAGAACACCACACTCAACAACAGCAGTGCTTATGGATCATTCTGTAGGATAGACCACATGTTGGTCAAAAAGCAAGTCTCAATAAATTTAAAAATATTGATACTCTACAAAATGCTTTCTTGGATCATAATGGAATGAAGTTGGAAATTAATAACAGGCAGAAGACTGGAAAATTCACAAATACATGGAGGCTAAACAACACACTTAAACAAACACTAGGAAAAGGAAGAAATAAGAGAAATTAGTAACTCTTGAAGCAAATGAAAGTGAAACCACAACATACCAAAATGAATGAGATGCAGCAAATGTGGCGCTAAGAAATATTAAAATATAGGCATTGCCCTAAATGCCTATATTAAAAAATAAATAGAACAAAAATCAAGGAATTAACTGTTCACCTGGAGGAGCTATAGAAAGTATAGTAAAAGAAAATGGAAGGAAATAAATAACAAAATCTAGAGCAGAAATAAATGAAATTGAGAACATGAAAACAGTAGAGACAATCAACAAAACCAGAAGTTGGTTGTGTGAGAAAATCAATAAAATTCATGGAATCTTAGCTAGGCTAACAAAAAAGAGAGAGAGGATGCAAATAAAATCAGAAAAGGAAAAGGGGACATAACTACTGACTCTGCAGAATTAAAGGAGATAATGAGAAGATACTATGAGCAACTATATTCTAATAAACTAGACAACCTAGAAGAAATGGACAACTACCTAGAAAAGCATGAACAACCAACATAGACTTGAGAGAAAATAGATGACCTCAACAAACCAATCACAAGTAAAGAGATTGAGTCACTCATCAAAAAGCTCCCAAAGAAGAGAAATCAAGGACCAGATGGGCTCACATGTGAATTCTACCAAGCATTCAAAAAAAAAAAAAAAAAAATTAGTACTAACCTGCTCAAACTCTTTAAAAAATTGAAGAGGAGAGTTACCTAAGTCATTCTATGAAACCAATATCACCCTAATAACAAAGCCAAAGATAATACAAAAAAAAAAAAAAAAAAAGAAAGGAAGAAAATTATAGACCAATCTCTTTAATGAATATAGGTGCAAAAACAGTCAACAAAATTCTCACAAATTAAATCCAGCAGCACATTAAAAGAATTGTACACCATGACCAAGTGAGATTTCTTCCAGGTATGCAAGATTGGTTAAACACAAGAAAATCAATGAATTTAATACATCACATCAATAAATTAAAGCAGAAAAAGTACATGATCATCTTAATTGATGCAGAAAAGGCCTTTGACAAAATTCAATTTCTTTCTTGATGAAAACACTTCAAAGGATAGGAGCAGAATGGAAATTTCTCAATATGACAAAGGAAATATATGAAAAAACCCACAGCTAACATCATACCCAATGGGGAAAGACTGAAAGCTTTCCCTCTAAGATCAGGAACAAGACAAAGATGACCGCTGTCACCATTGTTATTCAACATTGTGTTGGAAGTTCTAGCTAGAGCAATTGGGCAAGAAAAAGAAGTAAAAGGCATCCAAATTGCAGAGGAAGAAGTAAAACTTTCACTATTTGCAGATGACATGATCCTATATGTAGAAAATCCAGAAAAATCTACAGCAAAGCTATTATAGCTAATAAATGAATACAGCAAAGTGGCAGGGTACAAGATCAACATGCAAAAATCAGTGGTGTTCCCATACACTGGTAACGAGCAAAATGAGGAGGAAATCAAGAAAAATATTCCATTTACAATAGCAATCAGAATATCAAATATTTGAGAATATACTTAATGAAGGCCACAAAAGACCTATACACAGAAAACTAAAAGAAATTGCTAAAATAAATCACAGAACACCTAAATAAATTGAAGGACATGACATGTTCATGTATTGGAAGACTAAATATGGTTAAGATGTCAATTCTACCTAAAGTGATTTATAGATTCAATACAATACCATTTAAAATCCCAACAACATAACTTGCAGAAATAGAAAAGACAATAACCAAATTTATTTGGAAGGGTAGGGTGTCCCAAATAGCCAAAAATATCTTGAGAAAGAGGAATGAAGTACAAGGTCTCATACTACCTGATTTTAAACATATTACAAAGCTACAGTGGTCAAAACATCAAGGCACTGCCATAAAGATAGATATACTAACAAATGGAATCAAATTGAATGTTCTGAAATAGGCCTCTCATACTCAGAAAATTGGTAGAAAATGTGGAGAGAGGAATGTATCTATTCACAGTTGGTGAGGAAGTATAATGTTTCAGCCCATCTCGAGGGTAGTATGGTGGTTCCACAAGAAGCTAAGTATAGGGTTGTCATGAAATCCTACAACCCCATTATTGGGTATATATTTGGAAGAACTGAGAGCAGGGATATGAATAGACATTTTCACAGTGGTGTTTGTAGCAACACTATTCACTATTTACAATGCATGGAGGAGGCCTAAGGGTACAACTGATGAACAGAATGGTGATTGGTGGTGTACACATACAATAGAATAGTGAGGGCTGAAAGAAGGAATGAAGTTCTGAGGCATGCAAATAGCTGAATGGACCTCAAGGACAGCATTTTTAGGGAAATATGCCAGAAACTAAAAGACAAACATTATAACTCCTCACTAGTACAGACTAACTATAATGTGCAATCTCTGAGAATTGAATCTTAGAGCATAGATTATCAGGGGAAGGTTTATTGTAAAGGTCCCTAGATTGTAAGCTCTTAAGACAGTCACATCAATTTCTGAGTTGTAACAGTTATTGCTAAATTCTAAGATTATGAGCTCTTTGTGTATAACCCAGTTGGTCCCTGGAACTTTGGGTACCAGTGTGATGCCTAAGACTCAGAACTAGAGTTTGGAAGCTATGAATGTCAGTGTTATCCCATATAACTACTGTTAAAAAAAAAACCTGAAAACACGTTCAGACTTCAACTAGAGATATGAATGAAGTGAAGTTTGTTAGGGCTGATGCAAATCAGACTAAAGGGTAAAGGATGATATTGATGGTGTTTTAAAATTTCAACTTCTGTGTGAGACAAAAGAAAGAAATATTTCTTTGATGCAAAATCTATATTTTCTGTAGTAAATGATATAATTTAACTTGTACGGTTAGTTTATTCAAACACCATAATTGCATAGAATTTTGAATAGGGAGTGAGAAATGTTTGGTTTGTACAGGTGAATGTGAAACCCCAATCCATCCCCAAGTAATTTTGGCAGAGAATAAAAATGTATTTGAAAACTCCTCTGGAAGGACTGTGGGAAAATATGGAAATATTAAACTCCCCCACCTGTGGAATTACTGATATTCTCACAATATCTGACTTAGAAGACCAAGTCATCAATCTTGGGGCTTGCCCTTATGAAGCTTATTACTTCAAAGGAGAGGCTAAGCCTAATTATAACTTTGCCTAAACATCACCCCCAGAGAAACCATTTTGTTGCTCAGATGTGACCTCTCTCTCTAAGCCAACTCTGCAAGTAAACTCACTCCCCTCCCCCTTCATGGACATGACTCCAGGGGTGTAAACCTACCTGGCAATATGGTATATGACTCCTGGGGATGAGCCTGGACCCAGCATTGTGGGGCTGAGAAAGCCGTCTTGAGAAATTGGGGGAAGAGAAATGAAACAAAAGAAAGTTTCAGTGGCTGAGAGATTTCAAAGGGAGTCAAAAGATCATTCTAGAGGTTATTCTTATGTGTTATATAGATACCCCTTTTTAGTTTTTAGTGTAAATTGGAATAGCTAGATGAAAATAACTGAAGCTGTTGAACTGCTGCCCCATAGACTTAATTCTTGAAGATGATTGTAAAACTATACAGCTTACATGGTGTGATGGTGTGATTGTGAAAACCTTGTGGCTCAAACTCCCTTTATCCAGTGTATGTGATGTTTTGGGTGCTCTTTTTAACTTGCATTTTTATTCTTACTTTTATTTTCTGAAGTAAAGAAAATGTTCCAAAATTGATTGTGGTGATGAATGCACAACTGTAAGATGATACTGTCAACAATTGATTGTTCTCTGTGAGTGACTGTATGGTATTTGAATATATCTCAATAAAACTGAATTAAAAAAGAAATAATGATCTGTGGTTATTGTTACTATGTGGGTAAATGTAAAGGTCACTATTATTTTACGGTATTATTGTACTGTATGGTATGATATGGTATGGCTTGATATGGTATGCTATGGTATGGTATTCCACTTCTTATTTCCTACACATGCTAAAATTCAAATGCACTAAAAGTAATGATAAATCTAGTTTTGTGGATATACAATGTACCAAGACATAAGTCATAACAAGTAAAAATATATTGTGGTGGGAAAGAGAGATATAGGAAAAGTATATGTACATTCAATTGAAATTAAATTGCTATCAAACCAAGTAAAATTGTTATGTAGTTAGGATGTTATATTTAACACTATGGTAACCACAAGGAAGAATAAAAATATATATCCAGATAGAAATGAAAAGGCACTCAATATGGTGAAAATAAGAAAATAAACATAAAAGTAAGTTTTAATGGAAGTAAGGGACAAAAATGGCATAAGATTTACAAAGGCTAAATAGGAAAATGGCAGAATAGAGACCTGTGCTCAGTATTTACTTTAAATATAAATGAATAGACTGTCCAGTGAAAAGTCAGTAATTAGCATTACGTATTAATAAGCATGAGCCAAATATATGCAGTTTTCAAGAGACTCACTTTAAAGTTAATGATACAAGTAGGTTGACAGTGAAAGGATGGAAAATATATGTCATGCAAGTAGCAACCAAATAGAGCTGGAGCAGCTATACTAATATTAGATTAAACAGACTTTAAGTTAAAAACAGTTTCAAAGGAGAAATCTGGTCATTCCATACTGATAAATGGAATAGTTCAACAGGTAGATGTAACAGTTATAAAAATATATGCACCTAACAGCAGAGCACAAAAATATATAAAGTAAATACTGACAGATCTGAAGGGAAAAATTGATGGTTCTACATTAATTGTAGGAGACTTCACACACCACCCTCAATAATGAATAGAATGTCTAGTCAGAAAATCAATAAGAAAGTACAGGATTTGAAGGATACACTGAACCAACTAGACCTAACAGACAAACATAGAATACTGCACCCAAAAAAACAGGATACATATTCTTCTGGCATGCACATGGATCATTCTTTAGGACAAATCTTACGTTGGGTCACAAAACATGTCTCAATAAATTCAAAAATATTAAAATCACACAATCTGGAGGTGTAGCAAGATGGCAGCAAAGAGAGTTGTGGAATTTAGTTAGTCTTCTAGAGCAACTAGTAAATAGCCAGAAACAACCAGTAAATAGTCTGAAAAAACTGTCTGGGGACATCTGTGACAGGACACACATTGTACACCAGCCTGGAATGGGTGGAAGAGCTGAGATTGCAGCATAGAACTGTAAGTAAACCTCAGCAAACTAAGGAGCTGGCACCCTTCCCCCACCAACAAGGCAAGCTGAGTTGGAAAAATTCACTGTGGGAAAAAGAAACAGTCTCTACCTGGAGTGAGGGACAGTAATTCAACCAAGCTCTAAATGTAGTTTTAATAACAAATTTGGACTACTGAATGCAAGCTACAAGCACAGATAACCCAGAACAAGCAGGAAATACCCTGAGGTCTCTCCCAGCACAGAGGAGGTGGGGCTGATGGAAATAAATAAATAAATAAAACCAGAGGCTTTGGGAGATGCCTGAACTCAGAATCCTAGAAAATGGCTGTGTCCCAAGAAAAGGGGCACAGAGCACCAGGTACCAACATCAGTCAACTGGTGAAACTGGGATGCTAGGGACTGGCTCTGAAAAGGGTCTTTCTCTCTTTTTTCTTTTTTCTTTTCTCTGATTCAAAGCAGCTCATTAGAGAAAGCCTCAGGCATTTTCAATTGTCAGTGCTGACCCAGGCAAGGATGGAATTAAGAGAGTCAGAGAGAAAAATGAGGAATTCAAGTGTAGGAGATAACTCCCTAAAGGATGTATCTTCCCTAATAAAAGGGGGGCAGGGCTCAGTTCAAGTGGCTTTCTTCCCTCAGAGATTTCAGATCCCAGGGCCTGGGGGAAGGAACCAGAAACAACTTAAATTTGGCTACTGACACCCTGAACCCCTAGTCAGGACAAGGTCTCCCGAGAATTAAAGGGGATACACCTCCTTACACCAGTGGGGAAAGGGCCACCTGCTGGGCAGGATAGGAAAAGCACAGTCTTGAGGCTTCATAGGAAAGTCTGACAATCTGCTAGGTCTTATCATCAGGGAAACATGATATTAATTACACCCTCATTCTGACAGGGCCTCTCTAGTCTGGGAAAATCTGAGTGGGGTAATCAAGGAAACCAGATGTCTAGATAAAAAAAAAATTATGTCTCATTAGGAAAACTGAATATATGGCCCAGTAAAAGGAACACAGTTACACTTCAACTGAGATACAGAAATTGAAAAAAAAAGCAATTATTATCAAACAAATTTCCTAAATCATTTCAAAATCAAATCAATGAGTTCAAGGAAGATATGGCAAATGAGATGAAGGATTTAAAGAAGACATTGAGCAAACATAAGGAAGAACTCAGAAGTTTGAGAAAACAACTGGCAGGACTGATGGAAATGAAAGACACAATAGAAGAGATGAAAAACAAAATGGAGACATACAATAGAGAATTGAAGAAGTAGAAGAAAGGATTCATGAACTGGAGGACAAGACAGCTGAAATCCTACAAATAAAACAGATAGGGAAAAGGATGGTAAAATATGAGCAGGGTTTTGGGGGACTGGATGACAACATGAAGCACAGGAATATACATATGATGGATGTCCCAGAAGGAGAACAGAAAGAAAAGGGGGCAGAAAGAATAATGGAGGAAATAATCACTGAAAATTACCTATCTCTTATGAAAGACATAAAATTATAGATCCACAAAGTGCAGCATACTCCAAACAGAATAAATCTGAACAGACTGACTCCAGGACACTTATTCAGATTATCAAATGTCAAACACAAAAAGAGAATTCTGAAAGCAGCAAGAGACAAGCCATCCATCACATACAAAGAAAGCTTGATAAGACTGTGCAGATTTCTCAGTAGAAACCATGGAGGCAAGAAAGCAGTCATATGATATAGTTAAGATACTGAAAAAGAAAAACTGCCAATGAAGAATTCTATAGCCAGCAAATCTGTCCTTCAAAAATGAGGGAGAGTCAATTAGAGATATGAATGAAGCAGATCTGGTTAAGACTAGGGCAAATCTGGCCAAAGGGTAAAGGTTGAAACTGACAGCGCTTTAGAAAACTTCAACTTCCATTTGAGACCAAGGGAAGAGATGTTTATTTGGTGTAGGATGTATATATTCTAAACAATGTAACTTCTACATTCAGTTTGTTCAAACACCAAAATTACATGGAACTTTGAATAGGAAGTTTGATATGGTATGTCAGGTAGGTTAGAGTGAAATAGCAACACATCGCAAAGTAATTTGGGCAGAGAATAAAAATATATATGGAGTGCCCCCCTGAGGAACTGGGGGAGGATGCAGAGGTGTTGGACTTCCCCACCTGGATTGTTGCTCATGTTCTCACAAACATTGGGGACTGACAGCTTGATATGTTGAGCCCTTTGTCTTGGGGCTTGCCCCTATGAAGCTTGTTACTGCAAAGGAGAGGTTAATCCTTCTTATAATTGTGCCTAAAAATCTCCCCCAGCTGTCTGTTGCTCAGATGTGGCCCTCTCTCTCTAACAAAGCCACCTTGGCAGGTGATCTCACTGCCCTCCCCTCTATGTGGAATCTGAATCCCAGGGGTGTAAATCTCCCTGACAATGCAGTATATGACTCCTGGGGATGAATCTGGTCCCAGCATCATGGGATTGAGAACAATCTCCCTGACCAAAAGGGGAGGCAAAATGAAAAAAAGTAAAGCTTCAGCAGCTGAAAGATTTCAAATGGAGTTGAGAGGTCGCTCTGGTGGACATTCTTATGCACTACATAGATAATACATTTTTGGTTTTAATGTATTGTCATAGCTAGAAGTAAACACCTGAAACTATCAAACTGCAACCCAGTAGCCTTGGCTCTTGAAGAGGATTATATAACAATGTAGCTTACAAGGAGTGACAGTGTGATTGTGAAAACCCTGTGGATTGCACTCCCTTTATCCAGTGTATGGGAACATGAGTAGAAAAATGGGGATGAAAACTAAATGAAAAATAGGGTGGAATGGGGGGGATGATTAGGGTATTCTTTTTTAGTTTTAGTTTTTATTCCTATTCTGATTTTTTCTGGTGTAAGGAAAATGTTCAAAAATAGATTGAAGTGATGAATCAACTATATGATAGTACTGTGAACAGCTGATTGTACATCATGGATGATTGCATCATATGTGAATATATCTCAAAACTGAATTAAAAAAAAGAAACAAAAAAATGAGGGAGAGTTTAAATTATTTTCAGACAAACAGACCCTGAGTAAGTTTATGAGCAAGATAACTTGCTCTACAAGAAATACTAAAGGGACCACTACAGGCAGATAGGAAAAGACAGAAGGATGTTTTGAGAAGAGTGTAGAAATGAAGAATATCAGTAAGGTTAAAAAGACAGAGGAAAAATAAAAATAAAATAAGATATGACACACAAAATCCAAAAGACAAAATGATAGACAGTAGACATTACATTGAATGAAATAAGGCAGAAACAAAAGGACAGATACTGTATGGTCTCAGTAATATGAACTAACACTGATGAGAGAAATTTGGTAGTTGAGAACACAAGTTTCAGGAGATGGAAAGAGGTTAGAGATCAGGCATTTGATGCTGAAGGAGTACAGAAGTTTCAACAGGATTGATTGTATAGATAAAAAAATGGAATAAATAGCATAATAGTGTGTGATGGTAACTCAATATTGAAGTACTTTAAACAAAGATGAGTGTGAGTATGGTTGAAATAGGAAGGTTAAGTCAGGTATGACACCAGATGGAAAGATAGAAGATAAGGACTGGGATTGTATAACTTAGCAAAATACACAGTATTCACTATGGTGGTTAAATTCTACAGATATCAGAATTTTTTTAAATGTGGGAGAACAAATGAATGTCAGCATTTTAAAGTGTTGAAAATTGGATGGAATGGGGGAAAATGCAATCAATGCAGACTAGAGTCTATAGTCAACAGTAACATTGTAAGATGCTTCATTATTTTTAAAAAAGTCAGTATACCAAAGCTAAATGTCTATCAAATGAGGACATAAGGGAGTGATATGGTGTGCTGGTTTGAATGTATTATGTACCCCAGAAAAAGCCATATTCTTTGATGCAATCTTGTGGGGCAGACATATTAGTAGGGATTAAGTTGAAGCATTTGGATTAGGTTGTTTGCATGGAAATGTGCCCCACCCAACTGTAGGTGATAACTCTGATGAGATATTCCATGGAAGCATGGCTCCACCCATTCAGGGTGGGCCTTGATCAGTGGAGCCATATAAATGGGCTGACAAACAGAAGGAACTCATTGCAGGTGCAGCTGTGAGTGACATTTTGAAGAGGAGCTACAGCCAAGAGGGACACTTTGAAGAAAGCACAGGAGCTGCAGATGAGAGGCAGTTTGAAGACAGCCATTGAAAGCAGACTCTTTCTTTGGAGAAGCTGAGAGAGGACAAATATCCCAAGTGCAACTAAGAGTGACATTTTTGAGGAACTGCAGCCTAGAGAGGAATATCCTGGGAGAAAGCCATTTTGAAACCACAATTTGAAGCAGATGCCAGTCACATGCCTTCCCAGCTAACAGAGGTTTCCCAGACACCATTGGCCATCCTCTAGTGAAGGTACCTGATTGCTGATGTGTTACCTTGGACACTTTATGGCCTTAAGACTGTAACTGTGCAATCATATAAACCTCTTTTATAAAAGCCAATCCATCTCTGGTGTTTTGCATTCCAGCAGCATTAGCAAACTAGAACATATGGGATTCTTGTCTGACATTTTCATTGTATTTTATTTTTATTTTTCTTCTATCTTTTGCATTTTTATTCTCTATTTTTCTCCTACTCCTCTTTCTTTGGGGAAGAGATGGAAATGTCCTCATAATTATTGTACTAGTGAATGCATAATTATGTGGTTATGCTGGGAATCATTGATTGTTTCCTTAGGCTGGATTGTATGGTGTCTGAATAAAACTGTTAAAAAATAAACAGAGGGATACAGGTGCTGGAGACAATGGGGATAGAAGAACATACCTATTCCTTGTTGGTAGGGAAGTATAATGACACAGCCCAGCTGGAGGGCAGTGTGGTGGTTCCACAGGAAACTAACACTAGAGTTGCGATACTGTCATGCAACCCCATTATTGGGTATATATGTGGAAGAACAGAGAGCAGTGACAGAAGTGGACTTTGCACACTGGTGTCTATGGCAGCCATATTCATGATTTGCAATGGATGGAGTTGGTCTAAGGGCACATTGTCTGCTAAATGGAATGGGGAACCGTGGTGTATACATACAATGGAATACCAAGCAGTGGTAAGAAGAAATGAACTTGTGAGGTATGCACCTAAGTGAGTGGACCTTGAGGACAGTATGTTGAGCGAAATAAGCCAGAATCAAAAAGAGAAACCATTAACACCTCACTAATATGGACTAACTATAATGTGTAAACTCTGAAAATTCAATCTCAGAGCATAGGTAGTCAGAGGAAAGCTTATGTTATGCTCTTACAGCAGTCACATCTATTCACGAGTAGCAAAGGTTATCCCTAAATTCTAAGATGCTGAGCTGGTCGGTCCATGTAACTTCAGGTATCTGTGTGACACCTGAGATTCAGTGCCAGAGTTCAGCATCTATGAGGGTCAGCATTACCCCATATAACAAAGTTCAAAAGAAAAAAGCTGAAAAAGAGATCAGACTGCAAGTAGAGATATGAATGAAATGTTGATTAGATCTAAGGTAAACCAGACTGAAAGGAAAAGGATGATATTGACTGTGTTTAAACAACTGTGAGAAACCAAAGGAAGAAATGTTTATTTGGTGCAAAATCTATACTTTTTGTAGCATGCTATATAATTTAACTTGTATGGTCAGTTTATTCAAACACCGTAATTTCATGGATCATTGAATATGGGGTGAGATCTGGTTGGATTGTACATGTTAGTTTGAAGCCCACATACATCCAAGAATATTTTGGGTGAAAAATAAAAAGTATTTGCAAATCCCCCTTGAAGGCCTAGGGGAAAATGCAGAAACATTAAACTTCCCCACCTAGATAAACTGGTATTCTCGCATGCATTTGGGACTGCAATTGTAGTAGGCTATGTCCTCAATCTTGGGGATTGCCCTTATGAAGCTTGTTATTGCAATGGAGAGGCTAAGCCCACTTATAATGGTGCCTAAGAGTCACCCCAAAGATCCTCTTTTGTTGTTCAGATGTGGCCTGTCTCTCTCTAAGTCCACTTGGCTGGTAAACTCACGGCCCTCCCCTGATATGGGACATGACTTCCTGATCAAATGGGGGAAGAGAAATGAAACAAAGAAAGTGTCAGTGGCTGAAGGATCTCAAATGTAGTTGAGAGGTCATTCTGGAGGTTATTCTTATGCATTATATAGATATCCTCTTTAAGTTTTTAGTGTATTAGAATAGCTAGAAGGAAATACCTGAAACTGCTGAACTGCAAACCAGTATCCCTGATTCTTGAAGATGATTATATAACTATGTAGCTTATGTGGTGTGACTGTATTATTGTGAAAACCTTGTGGCTCACATTCCCTTTATCCAGTGTATGGACAAATGAGTAGAAAAAAGGGGGACAAAAAGTAAATGAATAATATGGGGAAAAAGGAGTAATGAAAATGTTCAAAAATCGATTGTGGTTATGAATGCAAAATTATGAGATGATACTGTAAACAATTGATTATACACTTTGGATGATTGTATGGTATGTGACTATATCTCAATAAAATTGCACACATAAAAATCACACTATGTATATTTCCCAACTACAATGGAATTAAGCTAGAATCTAATAAAACAGAGAGAAATGAAATCTTCACAAATAAGTGGAAATTAAACAACAAACTCTTAATCTACCAATGGGTAAAGAATAAAGAATAAATCAGAAGTAAAATTAGGAAAATGAAAATGAGTCAAATGAAAATGAAAATAAAACATACTGAAACTTATGAGATGCATGAAGGCAGAGCTGAAAGGAGAATCTATAGCTCTAAATTCTTACACTTAAAAAGGAAGGAAGATTTCAAATCAGAGACTGAACCTCAAAACTGGAAAAACTAGAAAAAGAAGAAGAAACTAAATGCAAAACAAGGAGACAGAAGAAAATAACAAAGGTTAGAGCAGACATAAATATAATTCAGAGCAAGAAAAAAATAGAATTAATAAAACCAAAAGTAAGCTCTTGGAAAAGATCAACAAAGATGACAAACCTTAGCTAGTTGTCCAAAAGAAAAAAAAAAAAGGAAAGAGTATACAAATAATGAACATTAGAAATGTAACAATAAACAATACTACCAAACCTGCTGAAATAAAAATAGACACTATTTCCAACTTTATGACAATAAATTAGATAACTTATTCTAAATGTACAAAGTCTTAGAACACACAGATTATCTACATTGACTCAAGAAGAAATAGAAGACCTCAACAAACCAATTACTTGTGAAGAGATTGAATCAGTAATCAAAAGCCTTACAACAAAGAAAATCCCAGATGATTTCACTGGGGAATTCAACCAAATATTCCAAGAATACTAAACTCCAGTTCTGCTCAAACACTTCCAACCAATTGAGAGAGGAACACTCCCTAACTCATTCGACAAGGCCAACATTGCCCTCATACCAAAGCTTGACAAAGATACCACAAGAAAAGAAAAAGTACAAACCAGTATCTCTTATAAATATAGATGTAAAAATCCTCAACAAAATATCAGAAAACTGAATCTAACAGCATATTAAAAGAATTATATACCATAATCAAGTGGGATTTATCCCTGGGATGCACAGCTGGCTCAACATAAAAAATCAATTAATATAATACACCACATAACAGAATGAACAGAACACATGATCATATCAATTGATCATTTGACACAATACAGCACCCTTTCTTGATAAAAACACTTAGAACACTAGAAGTAGTAGGAAACTTCCTCAACATGATTATGGGCATAAATGAAAAGCCCACAGCTAACATCCTACTTGCTGGTGAAAGACTGAAAGCTTTCCCTCTGATCAGGAACAAGACAAGGATGCCCACTGTCACCATTGTTACTCCATATTGTACTTGAAGTTCTTGCTAGAGCAATCAGGAAATAAAGAGAAATATAAGACATCCAAATTAGAAAGGAAGAAATAAAACTTTCTTTATTTTCAGATTATATGATCCTATATAAAGAAAATTCTGAAAATCCAGAAAATCCACAACAAACACCTAGAGCAAACAAATAAACATAGCAAACTGGTGGAGTATAAGATCAATTAACAAATGGAATAGGAAATCAAGAAAAAAATTTCCATTCATAATAGCAACTAGAAGAATCAAATATCTGGGAATAAATCTGATTAAGAATGTAAAGAACTTTTACCCAGAAAACTACAAAACATTGCTAAAGGAAATAAAAGTAGACTGAAATAATGGAAGTATATGCTGTGCTCATGGACTGGGAGACTAAATTTCACTAAGATGTCAATACTACCTGCATTGGTTTGAAGCTGTTACACACTCCCATAAAAGGCCATGTTCTTTTAATTCATTCATGAGGGTGCATACCCGTTGCAGATGGGACCTTTTGGTTAGGTTATTTCAAATGAGATGTGACCCGCCCTATTCAATATGGGTCTTAATCCTTTTTACTGGAGTCCTTTACAGGAGGATAAAGACAGAAAAAGCTGAGACAGATTAGAGAGAAAAGCTATGGAAAAGCTAAGAGAGGACTCACAGAAGCTCAGAGAAGAGGCCACTGGAACCAGAAACCTGGGAAATATAGGACAAGCAGATGCCAGTTATGTGCCTTGCTTTCTGACAGAGGAACCCTGAATGCCAGCACCCTTTCTTCAGAGAAGATATCTTCCTCTTGGTGCCTTAACTTGTACATTTTCATGGACTTAGGACTGTAAATTTGTAAACTAATAAATCCCCATTGTAAAATCCAACCCATTTCTGTTATATTGCATTCTAACAGCTTCAGCAAACCAAAGCACAACCCAAAATAATTTATGGATTCAATGTATTCCCAATGAATATTCCAACAACCTTCTTTGCAGAAATGTAAATGCCAATCATCAAATTTGTATGGATGGGTAAGTCTAAGGTCATCTTGTAAAAGAGGAATGAAGTTGGAGGGCTCACACTTACAGAACTTAAAATATATTTCCAAGGCACAGTAATCAAAACACCATAGTACTGGAACAAGGACAGATATATAGACCAATGGAATAGAATTGAGAGGTCAGAAATCAATCCTCACATGTATATTCATCGCTAATACCAGGGATGAATAATTATTGGCTGATAAGAGCTTTGGGGGGTTTTGTGTTATGATAATTGGTTACAATTGAGAGTGATGATGATTGTACAACTAAGTGAAGACAATGTGAGATACTGATTGCTAAAAAAAAAAAAATCAATCCTCACATATAAAGCCAACAGATTTTTGATGAGGTGGCAAAGACTTCTCATTGGGAAAGAATAGTCTCTTCAACAAATGCTGCTGGGAAAACTAGGTCTCCATTTGCAAAAAAAACCAAAAAACAAAAAAAAAAAAACAAAACAAAAGCAAGAGGACTCCTAGCCTCATACCATATACTAAAAAACAACTCAAAATTGATCAAA
Organism: Choloepus didactylus; assembly: GCF_015220235.1. NCBI lineage: Eukaryota > Metazoa > Chordata > Mammalia > Pilosa > Megalonychidae > Choloepus > Choloepus didactylus. Next base: position 68,061,217 of record NC_051309.1, read on the forward strand.
GACTTCAGTATAAGAGCTAGAACTATCAAACTTCTAGAAGAAAATGTAGGGGAGCATATTTAGGATCTTGTGTTAAACTATAGTTTCTTAGATATTATACCCAAAATACAAGTAACAAAAGAAAAAAAATAGATAAATTAGACCTCATAAAACAAAATATTTCCCTTATCCTTTAAATTTTCATGGTAAGGGCTTTATTGTGAATGTGAAAAGACAACCTACACAATGGGAGAAAATATTTGCTAAGCACTTATCTGATAAAGGATTAACATCAAGTATATATAAAGAATCCTTTAACTCAACAACAAAGAGACAAACAACCCAATTTAAAAGTGGGCAAAAGACTTGAACAGACAGCTCTATAAAGAAGATATACAAATGTCCAGAATGTACATGAAAAAAATGGTTAACATCTTTAGTCATCATGGAAATGCAAATCAAAACCCCAATGAGATACCATTTCACACCCATGATGTGTATGGCCACTACTAAACAAATAAAAAACAAAAAACAAAACAGAAAATAACAAGTGTTGGAGAGGATATGCAGAAACAGGAACACTCATACATTGCTGGTGGCAATGTAAAATAATGTTGCAACTGCGAAGACAATTTGGAAGTTTCTAAGAAAGCTAGAATTACCATATGACCCAGCAATCCCACTACTTGGTTTATACCCCAAAGAATTGAAAGCTGGGGTTCAAACAGATACTGGTACATGGATATTCATTGCAGCATTATTAACAACTGTCAAAAGAAGCACTGCAAGTGTCCATCAACCAATGAATGGATAATTAAAATGTGGTATATGCAAACAATGGAATATTATTCAGCTAAAAAAAGGAATAAAGTTCTGATACATGTGACAACATTGATGAACCTTGAAGACATGTTGAATGAAATAAACCAGACACAAAAGGACAAATATTGTTTGATTTTACTGATTTGAAACAATAAGAATAAGCAAACTCATAATCAGAATCTAGAATATAGGTTATTAGGTATGGGGGTGGGAATAGGGAATAGGAAGTTAAGGCTTAAATGTACTGAATTCCACTTTGGAATGATGGAAAAGTTTTGGCAAATGGATGATAGTGATGGTAGTGCAACATTATGAATACAAGTAGCACTGAAATATATATCTGAATATGATTAAAAGAGGAAATGTTAGATTTTATATATGATAACAGAATATAATAAAAATTTAACAAGCCTTTAGCAAAAATCCATGAAACTATACTACAAAGTGAACCCTATGTTAAACCATGACTTTAATTAATAGTACAATTACAAAAATGTGCTATCATCAATTGTAACAAATGTTCCATACCAATGCAAGATGTTGGTGTTGGGGTGGTGTATGGGAATCCTGCATTTTATGCATGGTTGTTCTGTAAACCCACTACTTCTCTAATAAAAGAAAAACATAGGTGATGCATTTTGCATAAAAATATAGGCATTGCTTGCCACCTAGGTCCCTCCCTGACTCATTTCTTTTGTTTTCTAGAAGCTGACAGCTGCAGCTGCCCTGAGGTGATGAAACAAGGAGGATGTGGAGGTTTGCCGCCAAAGGGGAAAAAAGGGGATATGTCATCAATCCTTCAAACGGTAGGTGTGCAAATACAAGATTAGTATGTGTGCACACCACCAGCCCCATCACAGCATTCTGGAGGTGGCAAGAATGAATAAATGTATGGAAAGCAAAGATCCCCAGGCCTAACTCTAAATTGAGAAGGAAAGTTGCTTAAAGAGATTATCAAAAATTATTAAGGACCATTGTTCTTGTCCTATGTACAAAGTTATCAATGCTGATACAGATATTATCCTTATCAGTATTTTGCAGGTGAAGAAAGAGACTTTAAGTGTTTTAGTGACTTTAGGATACACAGGAAGAAGAAGTAGAATATAATCCTTGAAAACAGGGCAAACAAGGCAAATTTTAAAAATAAGTAAATATTAAAAACATCCAAAAACAAAAGACACGAAAATAATCTAAAATTGAATTTATGACAAAATACTTCAATTTGATTCATTTTATTTCATGCTTTCTATCTTTATTTGAAAGTGTTTTATTTTGAAATTCATTACCAAAACTATTTTTTGTAAAAACCTAATTTACCTCAACCTTAAAAATCCATTGCTAAGAAAATTCATATAAATAAAAATTCAGTGCTACAAAACTCACCATCATTTTAGTCATTATAATTAGTAAAATAATTTTAGATGGGAAGATTAATATATTATCAATCTATTTTAAACAGCTGTTTCTTGAGATATATATCAAAAGTAAAGCAAAAAGTTTGGTTCCACGTACAAAAATGATGATAAATATGCTTGAGTTCAACAGATATGTACAATTAGAAAAATAAAAAAAATTTCTAAGGAATGTCATTATTATTTCTGATAACATAATTAAATTTTTTACTGTACAAAACAGAACCCCAACCTTTCAATTATAGACACAGATAACTTACTTCCTACATTGTGTCACTGGTTTTGCTTTAGGACTGAGGGCTGTGACTCATTCTTATCAGTATTAGGAAATAGTACACAAGTGGCACCTTTAAACTCATCTTTGCATAAACTATATTTTAGTTGGGCTGATTCCTTACATTTTGTTTTCCTCTTCCTGAAATCATGTCTTACTTTGTTCCTAAGTTATTTCCAACTGTGTAATGCAGCTGTTGGTTCAATTCACAATAAACAATTGATTACACAGATCATAGAACAAGTTAATCAGTCTGGGACTTTGCTAATGAAAACTAAAGCTCCAGCAAGTTAATATATCAGTCTTAAGTAGAGACAATATCTAAAACTAATTAAATACCAGCCCCAGTGACAGTGATTTACACTCTAATCCTGAGCCATTTATACTCCCTAGAATCACAGTTTTCTTAATGGTAGTGTCAAATCACAACTTCATCTTTTGAATCAGTGTAATTTAGCACTATGAAGCAAACAGTACCTTAGAAAAGCAACCTTGAAATCAAATTTTATAAGGATTACAAAAAAATATCATATAAAGACCTGTATTGATCCAATATTTCCCTTTGTCTAGGGGTAACTGATTTTTAATCAGTAATTTGTTTCCTTTTGGAAGATAATTTCTAGGAAATAATCAACCCAGTTACAGAGGAAATCAGTGCTATCATAATGACTCTTCCAACACTGCTTTATAGAATAGAGTTTGTTGTTGTTTTTTAAATACTGGGTGACAAATGATATTGAACTCCTCATAGCCTTTCAATGTGCATCTAACAAGCTATATAATGAGTTAGTGTTTAAATCTAGTATTAACTCAGCATATCAAAGATGTGTGGTATAGTTTATCTTTCATGTCAGATGAAGTCAGCGTATAGTACCATTAAATGTTTGCATTACATGTCTTTAGTATGTAATAGAATAATAGTCATGTCAATGATGATATTCTGCAATCTATATTGAAAAATGAAACTCTGAATGTCTGGATTTCCAGAACAATGGCTATCAGTGAACATTCAAATAGAAAATGTCACGTAGTATGTGCATCAAGGGAGATAAAATATAAATTCTGTAAATTCTGCATTCCTTTATGTCTGTGGTCATAAATAAAGAATACCCAGGAATATTGAACAAGAGTGTTGTGCCCATTTGAAACTGTTGTGTACCCCAGGAATCTAGAGTTTCCTAATAGATATGAGATTTCCCAACCCTTGCTTCTGCGAGAGATGTCAATGTATTCCTTTTACTCAAAATATCCATAATGAATTCAGTTATAGGAGTAATAGCCACATATCCCATAAGTGAATACATGTTATATAATTATATATTTGATTATCACCTTATTCCCCTTAATCACTGCAACCTCATATTCCTCCTTCCAATACATACAGACACACCCACACAAAGGTTACTGTAGGATCCTTATCACAGTCCAGGAATTGATGTGCAGTGAGCCTCAGTATCTATACTTTTGCTATAACAGTTCCCACTCTTGGCTAAGTATGTTTTCCCTAGAGCAGGTAACAATAGCCAGGACATTGCAATATTTTTGTTTGTTTCTTTGTATTTTTAATGTGGTTTCTATTTTAATATCTTTGGGTGTTATAGTCTCTATGCTTTAATCAAGTACTTCTCACACTGTATATACCAAAATTTAGCCATATCATATCATGGGTAGTCCACAAGTCATATTCGCTTCAAGATATTATTCTCTTCCATTTATTACCTGCCATTTTCCTCACAAATATTTAGTCATAATGGATTTGGGAACTTTGTTTAAATCCCACTGTTGCCACTAATTTGAATTTTCACCATGTTGAAAAATGTATGTTGTAAAATGAAACGAGTATTAGCTGATTCCAGATTAATGGTGTAACCAAATACAGGCAAAATCTAGGTAAATTGAACAAGGTTTACTCAACTAAAACATACAGAACACAGCTGGTGCTGGAAGGTGATACAGCAAAGAAGTTTAACAACATTAGCTAATAACAAAGATTATTTGCTTGTGCCCCAGGTGCAGACACCCAATTGCAGATTATACTTCTTAGGGGAGGTCATATTAGACATTCTCAAAGCTCACTTCTTTTCCTTCTGCCCAAACTAATTTTCATTCGGCTAAAATATAATTTCTCAACTTTGACACTATTGACATTTGGACCAGATAATTCTTCGCTGTGGAGGGCTGTTTTGTGCACTGTAGCATGTTTAGCATTATCTCTGGCCTCTATCTTCTAGATATAAGTAATACACCCTTCTTTCTGAATTCAGAATCAATTGGGAAAGCAGTGGAGTCAAAGAGAAGGTATCAATTGGGATTAATAGTAATAAATTAGCACCTATGAACATTGGATTTGAAATTGATTAGGTGCAGGCCACAGTAGTGTTCTTATAATCTCCACAAATGATTAAATAATTGATCTTTGACAATCAACCCAGCAGATATTTTGTCCCTAAAGAGCATATATACTCAATTACAATCATTATTTCCCCTTTTTAGAGTCTCGTTAGTGAGGACAGAGTGAGAAAATGTTTGTCTAGAATTATGTCTAGAAGAGATCAGAATCTGAGGTATGGATCCCATAGAAACAGTAACAAAATAGATCCACTGGTCTTCCAGATAGGAAAGATACAAAGAGAGCAAGAGGGGAGAAGTAGAAGAGATTTCTGAATCTTAACTGCATAAGTCATTATTCCTTCTTTGAGGAGGAGTGAGTAAAACAGTGTAAAGAATCATGGTGTATAATCTTTCCAATACCTCTGTAAGTCTTAGGCCACACAAGACCACCTTGGAAAGAAAAAAAAAAAAATTTACCCATACACTAGAGAAGAGACTATCAGATAAAGTCAAGTTTAGACAGAGAAGGCCAGTCACAGAGGAAGGAGTCAAACAGACAGTAATTGGTCAGCTTCAGTAGTGTTGAGGATGCTTTCTTCATAAACTCATTGGAATCAAGATTCCAGACAAGGTGTTCTTTTGCTGCCAAAGTCAGAGATTATTTTCCCATGAAAAGAAAGTTTCTATTGCACTATTTTGGAATAAAGAGCTTTCTTGGTAATACATATTTGAAGTTAGGAAGCTCTGGACAAGTGTGTTAACAGTGAAACTAGAAAATGAAAGGGTAGATTTAAGAAACAGAAGAAAGAGAATTTAAGACAAATACAAAACTATACTAGTCTTTCAAATTTAAAACAAAAAAATCCCTATTCGTCTATAAAATTCCTGGGGAAAGTCTTCAAAGGAACATCCCCTAATACTAGTCATTTTTAATTTTCTTATTGTCCCAGAAAGTTTTTCAGGTAAATTGACAAATTTTCAGGGCATTAATATTTCTAGGAATTGTATTTATAATATTTATAATATTAAAACTGAAAATTTCAGGAAATTTGAACTTTGGTAGAGGGGAGATAATTTAACATAGAAAGAAAATTTTTCCTTGGAAATTATTTGGACATGAATGAATATTAGAATAAGAACAAGTATCAATCATGCTGCATTTATTTAGGGACTGCTAATCTACATTAAGAATGTCTTCAATATAGTCTGTTATCATGAAAATGTTGATATGTAATCCTTACCCCAAATCAATTCTGTTAATACAGATTGATTTTGCATTTGATTTTCATCTATGTAAAACATAAGATTAGTTTCAGTGTATAATCCTTCTTTTCCATATGTCATCCTAAACGAAAGGCAGGCTCCATTAAAACCAAGCTAAATCTTAGAATGGTCCATTTTTAGTTAAGGATTTACTTTAATTGATTTGAAAATGTGCTTTATTTTCTTAACATTTGTTTGATAATTTATTGCCAAACTACAGCATAGAATTAGCTTTGAAATTTCTGTTGGGCAAAGATTTGAATCATTTCACCACTTTTACCTTCGACTTCTAATTCTCTGTTCAGGATTATAACTGGAGGAATGCAAAAGTAGCTGGAAGATGATGAAACTGTGTGGAAAGCCACCTCCCGAATCGGGCCTAGCGTATGCGCTGCAGCCTGCTCTAGAGTTACCCCCGCCCATCGAGTGAGCCAAGATGGCGCCTGCATCCTGTTTCCGCATAGTGACGCATGTATCCGCCACCCGCTCCTACCAATCGAAATCCTGTATACGCGATACTAGCCTAGAAGCTTATTGGTTGTTAATTGTGTATAAAAGGTCTTACCCGGACGGGGTAGGGTGAGACAGCCCACAAGGAGCCGTGCCTGACGGCCACATCGAGGCTGCTCTCCCACGAGGCGCCGTGCCCCGTGTGGGAACCAGTAACACAGAATGTTCATCTAGCTGTAGTAAAGGGCTTGCTTTCACAACTGCCATGTGGTTCGAGTCGTGATTCATGACCAGGTTAGTTCGCGCAGTCTGCATCTCTCTCTCTCCTTCCCTGTTTCCCCTCGCCGGCCGGGAACCGGGGACCGAGCGGGGCAGCGCCGGACAAGTGGTGGCCCGTACGGGGAAGCTCCTCCTCCTGCCTCGCTCTCGACGGTCCCTCTGTGAGGAGAGCAGCGCTGCGCGTCGAGCTTACGGCGGACTTCCCGCGCCTGATCAACGCGAGAAGGTGAGTGCGTCTTATTACATGATAGTTAGGGCCTGTGGGTTTTCAGGTGACCCCGGGGGACTCGGAAGAGCTCTCCGAGTGACTGAAGTATAGTGCCGACTGCAATCATGGGGCAGTCCGGAAGTTCACCTCTCTTAGCTCCCTTAAAGAACCTTTTGAAACAACGGGGTATCTCGGTCAGGAAAAGCTCCCTTCAGCGTTTTCTTGATGATGTTGATACTTTTGCCCCTTGGTTTGCCTGCACCGGCAGCCTTAGCCTACCCTCTTGGATGAAGCTCGGTCGCGACATAGACCGAGCGCGCCAGACGGGCGTGTGTATGGACCCGATTCTAGTACCCATATGGGAGACCGTCCGTGCGGTCCTTGAACTAGAATCGGCTACCGGCCTAAGCCCGTCCTCTGTCTTGCAAGAAGCACGGTGCGCGCTCCAAGAAACCCAGTCAGTTTCGTCAGCGGACGGCTCCTGTAAGGGCAAACCGCCGGAGTCCAGTGACTCTGACTCAGAGTCAGATAGCGATACTGACGAGAAGGCGGAAGCATCCCCGCTAATTGAGTGGGAGGAGCCTCCCGCCACACCCGTGCGGCCTTCCGCCCCGCCAATGTCTACCGCTGCACCCCCAGGGACACCCCAGCTCCCAACTGACGCCTTGGGCGGTCCCACCAAAGGACCTTGCCGAGAGCTCCCTCTAGTGGCCATGCCCAGTAAATGTAATTATCCTTTGCTGCCAGACCCGGAAACCCCGATGGGTCGGTCAGGGGAGGGGCAACCTTTGCCGTACCCCCCGCCCAAGTATACAGGCCCTCAGGACCCTTTGCCATTAGGTAGTGGTGGGAGACATTTCTGGAGATGGAACCCTTTCACAACATTTAGACCTTTTGGCATGCTGGGTGGCTACCAGCCACTTGAGCCGCAGCCAGTCTCAGAAATGTACCCGGTTATTATCAATCCCCAAGGTGGCAATCGGCACGAATCATATGATTACAAACTATTGAGGGAATTGAGGCAGGCCGTCCATCAGTATGGCCCCAGTGCCCCTTATACCTTGAACATGATCGAGAACCTCTCTGCTCTAAATCATACACCCGCAGATATTTTTCAGCTAGCCCGTGCTTGCTTGCCGTCAGGCCGATTCATAGATTGGAAAGCATGGTTTGAGGAGTTAGCTGAAGAGCAGGCCGCAAGGAATGCGGCGGGGAGACGTGGCGGGTGGAATGCTGACATGCTGTTGGGGAGAGGCGCCCATGCCCAGAACCAAACGGGTTTCCCACAAGAGGTCTATGCCCAGATCTTCCGCTGTTTTGTGGGTGCCTGGAAAAAGCTAACAGGTGAGGGAGAGGCTCAGGCCTCACTCAGCAATATACACCAAGGCCCCACAGAACCATTTGCGGATTTTGTAGCCAGGATGCAAACCGCAGCTGAGAGAATCTTCTCAGATCCAGGAGTAGCAGAGACTGTGGTTAAGCAAATGATTTTTGAGCAGTGCAACAAGGAGTGCAAAGTTATCCTGGCACAAAACAGAGCAAAAAATTTGACAGAGTGGGTCAGGCTCTGTAGAGATGCTGGCAGCCCTTTAACTAATGCAGGTCTAGCTGCCATGCTAGCCAGCTCCCTACAGGTGGCTACAAAAAGCCCGAGAACCTTAGGGGCAAAGTCTAACGGGTGCTATGGCTGTGGCCAATCAGGGCACTTTAAGAGAGATTGTCCCAATAGACGTCAGCCCCCTGCCACTCAACGGTTTGGCGAACCAGGTGCAGCAACCAGGCCGTGTGGCCGTTGCCACAAAGGCCCCCACCGCGCAGAAGACTGTAAATCGGTTTTCGATGCGCAGGGTAGACACCTCTCTGGCCGCCCCGAGCAGATTCCAAAAAACGGGAAGAGGGGGTCCGCCCTTTCGACGGACCCCCTTGCATGCCATTCGACAACACAGGATCTGATCAAATTCGTGCGTCCCCCGGCTCAGCAGGACTGGACCTCTGTGCCACCTCCAGACTCGTACTAACCCCCTCCATGGGTGTCCAGTTAGTAGGGACCTCCTTCAAGGGGCCCTTACCGGCTGGTACTGTAGGGCTCATATTGGGAAGAGCATCCATGGCCCTGAAAGGATTAACAGTTATACCAGGACTTGTAGATTCAGATTTCACAGGCCGTGCCCAAGTTATGGTTCAATCTCAGCGGGGCACCTTAGTCATTGCAGAAGGTGATAAGCTGGCGCAGCTCCTGCTCTTACCCAGCTTACATGCAGTCTTTCCAAGCAGAATCAGACAGAGAGGGGAAAAAGGGTTCGGATCCAGTGGAGCGATTTTTGAGGGACTCCATATGTCCCTGGAGTCTCGACCTATGCTAACCATTAAGGTGCAAGGCAGATCTTTCTTGGGCCTGCTCGATACAGGGGCCGATCAGTCTATCATAAGACAACAAGAATGGCCCCCCACCTGGCCAACGAGCAGGGCGGAAGAGCCCATTAGAGGAATAGGCCAAATTTCAGCGCCCATGCTCAGTGCAGCTGCCCTTCATTGGGCCGATGAAGAAGGACACCAAGGCAGTTTCCAGCCTTATGTATTAGCCCTGCCTGTGTCTTTGTGGGGAAGAGACATTCTGACCCAAATGGACGTTACTTTAATTAGCGGCTACTCCCCAACCTCTAAGCGACTGCTAAAAGAAATGGGGTATACCCCCGGCAAGGGTTTAGGAGCTTCACTGCACGGACGTGCGGAGCCTATACAAGCTGCCCCCAAGTCTGACAGACGAGGCTTGGGTTTTTCATAGGGGCCACTGAGGAGAGATTCCCACCCACACCTATAAAACTAAAATGGAAAACCGAGGCTCCGGTGTGGGTGCCTCAGTGGCCCTTGCCACAGGAAAAACTTGCAGCGTTGCACGCCCTAGTATCAGAACAACTAGAAAAGGGCCATATCGCCCCTTCCACGTCACCGTGGAACACCCCTATATTCGTAATAAAAAAGAAATCTGGTAAATGGAGACTGCTACATGATCTAAGAGCTATTAACGATTGCATGGAGCCTTTAGGGCCCGTTCAGATGGGACTGCCCCTCCTCTCGGCATTACCGGAGCACTGGTCAATTTTCATCATAGATCTGAAAGATTGCTTCTTTTCTATTCCGCTCCACCCTGAAGACACCCCTAAGTTTGCCTTTACTGTGCCCTCTAGTAATCAAGAGGAGCCCTGTCAACGCTTTGAATGGACAGTCCTGCCCCAAGGCATGGCTAATAGTCCTACCATGTGCCAGCTGTATGTCGCTGCGAAGCTAGCTAGCACTCGGCAGCAGTTCCCTCAAGTGAAAATCATCCATTATATGGATGACATTCTCTTAGCCCATAGAGACACAGATCTTCTTAAAACAGTTTTGTCACATTTAGTCCTTAGTCTTAGAGAAGCTAACCTAGAGATTGCCCCTGAAAAAATCCAAATGACTGACATTACCACTTTCCTGGGGGCGAAAGTCGCACCCACTCATGTTTCCCCCCAAAAGGTGTCTCTCAGGCTAGACAATATACACACTCTCAATGATCTACAAAAACTCATGGGGGATATCAATTGGATCCGTCCATACCTAAAAATACCCAATGTCAAACTAACACCTTTGTTCGACCTGTTGAAGGGGGATTCTAATATAAACTCACCTCGAAGCTTCACTCCAGAGGCAAGGCGAGCACTATGCCAGGTGGAACAGGCGCTCAGTGGCGCTGCATTGAAGAGAATAGACCCTGATGAGCCTTTTGAAGCCTGCGTGCTGCCGACAGAATTACAGCCCACTGTGGTACTGTGGCAGCGGGGGCCGCTGCTCTGGGTCCACCCTGGAGTTTCCCCCAAAAAAGTCCTAGAGCACTATCCTACAGCGGTTGCAGACTTGGCCCTAGAATGCATTAAAAGGGCTGTGCAGCATTTCGGTCAGCAGCCCAAAAATCTCAGGGTGCCTTATTCTTCCCAGCAGCTTGAGATACTCACCGGATGCATAGATCAATGGGCCATTCTCCGGTGTACATTTCTTGGTCCCATTAACAATCAGTTCCCTAAGGCTCCTCTCTTGCAGTTTGTCACCCGGCACCCAGTGATTTTTCCCAAAGTAACCTCTCCTAGGCCACTAGCAGGCGCCCCCACCGTATACACGGACGGCTCCAGCTCTGGAACAGGGGCGTATTGTGTGGAGGGGGACACTCCTAAAACAGTGCTCTTCCAACCACAAAAGCCTCAATGGGTAGAACTGCAGGTTATCATTGCAGTCCTGGAAAGCCTTTCCGAGCCCTTAAATGTCATCTCGGATTCTGCTTATGTTGTGAACTCTGTACAAATTTTAGAAATGGTGGGCATTGTTAAACATTCCTCAACAGTAAGGACGTTCTTTGCCAAACTACAGGAGGTTATATGGACCAGGCAACACCCTTTTTACATAACCCATATTAGAGCCCACACAGGTTTGCCTGGCCCTATGGCCCAGGGGAACCATAGCGCAGATGTAGCCACTCGACAGCTGCACATCTTTCCGACGCTGGTACCGTATCAACAAGCCCGAGAATTCCATGCCAAGTTTCACATCAATGCAGGTACCCTAGCTAAGCGGTTCAGCATACCACGTGCAGCTGCTCGAGATATTGTCCGAGCCTGCAACAATTGTGCAGAGCAGAGAGCAGTCCCCTCGGTTGGGGTCAACCCTAGGGGTCTCACCCCAGGGGATACTTGGCAGATGGATGTCACTCATCATTCAGAGTATGGTAAGATCAAGTACTTACATGTGTCGGTGGACACATGCTCCCAAGTTTTATTTGCCTCTGCTGAACCAGGAGAAAGAGTCTCCCACGTCATTGCACACTGCCTTGCTGCATGGGCAGCTTGGGGTAAGCCAAAGACGTTAAAGACGGATAACGGGCCTGCCTACACTAGTAAATCCTTCCAAAAATTTTGTGACAACATGGATGTCCAATTAAAACATGGCATCCCCTATAACCCTCAGGGGCAAGGAATCATTGAAAGAGCGCACAGATCTCTCAAAGACTTGCTTAAAAAACAGAAAGAGGGTATAGGCCACGGCCTGTCCCCAAAAGCTCGACTGTCTGTAGCCTTGCTCACATATAATTTTTTAAACGAAAATTCACAAGGAATGACACCTGCCCTGCAACACACCACCCCGAGTCCTCCGCATAGAGGTCTAGTCCGTTGGAAGGATGTCCTGTCGGGGCAGTGGAAAGGCCCTGACCCAGTGCTCAGCTGGGCCAGAGGCTCTGTTTGTGTTTTTCCCCAGGAACCAGGACGTCAACCAGTGTGGGTTCCGGAAAGACTGGTGAGAACCGTGACATCACCTGAAGAAGCCAAGGAACAGCTGTCAGAAACGCCAACGAATATACAACCTGAACCATTAGACCAAGCCTCCGACCCTGCTGATGATGGCGACGACCGACAAGACGATAATAGTAGGACTGACCACCCCGCGGTTGCCCAAAAAGAGGATCGGTAACTCTGTTCTTTGCTCTCCTATAGCAATCCTTCTAATCTGCCTTTTTCTTTTTAGTGGAACTATATTTCCTCCACAAGCTTCAACGAGTCCTTCCCCCTCACCAATGACACACTGATCCTCTCTTTTGCTAACCTCTCTGTCAAGGTTGTCAACACCACAGTTGCGGCGAATGCTACTTGTGAAACTGGTAATGGCGAGTTAAGTAAGAGAGTCTTGCTTGAATTTCTTAACGTTACAGGGAAGAGCCGCCAGTCTTGTGAAGGGATCTTGAGTAAAAAGGAGACTCAAAGGTGCCTTTTCCTTCCAGGGCTTGCTCCTACAGTCTGCAACCGTTCCAAAGACCCGGATGCCTCGCCGCCCCGCTATCCTAGTGTATCGCCCAAGTTATGTCTGGCTCCCCGTCAAGGCAACCGACTGGGTTGGCCCTGTTTCTCAAGTTGTTTCACTTAACAATATCCCCTTCTCTAAGTCTAGGCGTCCAAGAGGCATAAAAGAATGGCTATCGAATGCTGCCAGTGTAGCTTCCTCTTTGTTTGTCCCAACGATCGGGCAGGCTGTGCTACAAGCATGGACAGATCGGCAGCTCGCCATAACGATGGAAACGGTAAATGGCTTGGTCAACCTTACCCGAGACGTGCTACGCCGCCACAATCAGATGCTGAACTTAAATTTCCAGGCCATTCAGAAACTCCAAGCGGAGATAGACGAACTTGGACTGGAAATAGATGGACTCTGGAGAGTGCTTCAGCGAACATGTGACACCCGGTGGCTTACGGTTAAACTCTGTGTCACTCCTGTCAGGGCCAACGTGACCGGAAGCATTTCCAGAGTCTCTGATTGGCTGAAAAGGTCATATTTTCCTGAATTTGTTAATCTCTCCCAACAGGTGGAATCTAGTTTAGACACAATTGGGGGGATCAAGTTAAAACCCGTTAAAGTCGATCTCTCCGGGTTAGGCGAGGTTCTACAGAAACTATTGCACAGTGTTTCTTCCTGGTTCTCTTGGCCCAATTTAACTAATTGGATCCTCATTGCAGTGGGATTATTGGTGGGATTAGTCGTTGTTAAATGTTTGCTAGAACGCCTGTTTCAAGCGCAGCAGCAATTGCGTGTTACCACTATGATGGCTATGACTCCCACCTCTGTTACCCCCGATAGTGACCGATTTATTAACCATACCCCTTCCTGGTCGCCTCAGGTGGGGCGCTTTGGAGCAAAATTTGTAGCGAATCGCATGGCTGTTTCTCGGGTGTAAAAGGCGACACCAGTAGTCATAATTTTGTCTCAGGTGGGTCTCTAGGGCAGAGTCCTAGTTGTGGCCAGACTGGACCCTAGCCATTGCACAGAGACACCTAGTGACACCCCCGACTCTGGTTACTGCTGTTCCTGCCCCCGTCGTTGTTCCCCAGTTGCCAGGCAAAGCACTGCAGGGAGAGTCACGTTGCTTCCAGCTTACGGACTCTCCGGTCTCCATATGACGTGAGCATTCTGGTTGGTGCTAGAGGCTCCGCCGCTGGATGGCTGAGGCCTAGTCCAGACTCCCCAAAGCACCAAAGAGGTTGTGAACCATTTGGGTTCACGGGAGCACGCTCATCACTGGAGACACTGGGTCAAAAATAAATAAGAAAGGGGGAGATGTGGAAAGCCGCCTCCCGAATCGGGCCTAGCGTATGCGCTGCAGCCTGCTCTAGAGTTACCCCCGCCCATCGAGTGAGCCAAGATGGCGCCTGCATCCTGTTTCCGCATAGTGACGCATGTATCCGCCACCCGCTCCTACCAATCGAAATCCTGTATACGCGATACTAGCCTAGAAGCTTATTGGTTGTTAATTGTGTATAAAAGGTCTTACCCGGACGGGGTAGGGTGAGACAGCCCACAAGGAGCCGTGCCTGACGGCCACATCGAGGCTGCTCTCCCACGAGGCGCCGTGCCCCGTGTGGGAACCAGTAACACAGAATGTTCATCTAGCTGTAGTAAAGGGCTTGCTTTCACAACTGCCGTGTGGTTCGAGTCGTGATTCATGACCAGGTTAGTTCGCGCAGTCTGCATCTCTCTCTCTCCTTCCCTGTTTCCCCTCGCCGGCCGGGAACCGGGGACCGAGCGGGGCAGCGCCGGACAAAACTGTGTTCAGTCCTGCCACTCCCTAAACTTCCCACTGCCTTGAGGAGCTCAACTTATCTCATGTTAATAGCCAACTGTCAATTCCATATCACTAGGGGGGACCTACAAATGTTTTCTAATCATGTCTTTTGAAATACATTTGGCATATGTCCTCTTGAAATTTGTTATTATATCAGACTTATAATCAAACAAACTTATGACGTATGAGCAAACAAAGTGAAACTATGTGGTGCTATTACAGACATATGCAAATAAAACAATAGATAATGAAATAGAAAAAAAGAATATGCCTATAAATTAATACATAATAAATATCACAAACAGTATGTAAAAGATAGATATCTATAGTGAAACATTTAGCAGATCATTTACTCACCCCCAAAAGTGAAAACCAGACTTTACACACTGTACTAAAATTACAGATAAATTACTCCTTACCTTAAAAAAGAGGGACAAAATGTTACATGAAATGATGGCAAGTGATTGTGTAACTTAGGATGAAGAAGAATTTCCTCATTTTGAAAAATGAAGTAAAAATAATAAATTAAGATATTAATACATGTGAATGTTCACAAATATAAAATCAATGCCTGGCATGAAACAAAATCCATTAAGTTAAAAGGATAAATTTTACCGGCAAACTGGAAAAAATTCCTTATCAATAACAAAGATTAATGACCTTAATATATAAAAAGAATTTATGAACTAATATAAAAAGAATAAACATGCTGTTTAAAAATTGAAAATCAGACTAAATAGACAATTCACTGGAAAATTAACAATTGCCGCAAAAATTTATTGAGCTTTTACTATGGGGCAGAAACTGCTAAACTCCTAATCTGAATTTTCTTATATAATATTCAAAATAACTCTGGTATTGCTACTAGTGTATTATGATTGGTATTATCACCATCACTAATTCATAAAAATGCAAATAAAAATGTATTTTTTACAAAAACATGAATCCTTACAAATTCATAAAAAATCCAAAAATAGTTAAAAATAAGGTTCTATTTTTCACACATGCAAATGACAAAGCACACAATAATTAAAACCTCATTTTGAGGAAATATCTGCATATGAAGAAAAATCCATATTAACTTTTCTGGAAATATACATTCTGGAGACCAATTTGAATGAGTAGGAAAAGATGAGCAGTTTGCAAGAAACACTTATAAAAAATATTTGTCAAAGCAAGGGATCCTGGAGGCAAAAATACAATAGTCATGAAAATATTTGCTCTGAAGTATTTACATTTTACATCATGGAAAATATGAGATTTGAGATATCCTCCATTTAGTTCAATTTTCCCTAGACTTGCCAGATACTTCAGTGTCTATACAGGGAGTATTTTATCAATTAAAATATTATAATCCAGAGAAGTGTCAATTGTAGGTATGAGTGAGTAAAGTATGTATTAGCCATAAAATGAAACATTTGAAGAATACTGCTGCCAATTTTTATAAAAAAAAAATACTCAGAGCATTTTTCAGAAAAAAATACCTATAGCATACTGTTAGAGAGAGGCAAGGCTAAGAAGTTGATTAATGTACATGAATATGGTACAACAATAATTATTCTCTTACATTTTTTAATATCTGGAAAATAAATATGGAGAATTATTATAAAATTTGCTTTCATATATATGGACATGTGATATAAGTTTTTAAAATATTTTTTGAAAACAATTTAAATATTTTTAAGTATATCAGAATAATAAAACAATTGTTGATAATTAAAATATTTTTTAAAATGTAATTTTAATTATTCTTAGGGCCCCTTTCACTATCAAAAGTATCCTGGTTTAGATGATTAATTATATGGTATATCATTTTACCCAACAACAGTGATATGCCCAGGTGGGTTTGGGATTAGACTGCAGGACGGATGTATGCCATGTAACATGGGTACACAGTGAACAGTTGTAAGATTATATAAATAAATGTGATAGTTGTTTTCAAAATGTGTTTAGTAACATAACCATAGGTAAAATAGTTATTGGATTAATGCACTTTAAAAATGTTTTATTCTTGTTGAATCACTTTATTTTAAGACAGCAACAAAAGTCAAATGACCAACAGAAAACATTCGCATTTCAGGCATGTAAAATTGCTATAGATTATCCCACAACTATATTGGTTTTAGCTACGTTATATAACAATAATAATTTGCATCTATAGAACAGTCTACAGTTAACAAAGTCTTACCTATACATTCCTTGCTTTGTCCCTCATAGCTCCATAGAAGGAAGAACATGTTTAACTCATCTTCATTTACAAAAAAGGAAATTTGAGATGGAGTTTAAATGACTTGGTCAAGGTCACCCAACTAGTTCATGATGAATCAGGATTTTAGCTTAGGTCTTTTTTCTTTCCAAATTCATTGGCTATCTCTTTACAATACATGACTTTTCATAGGTTCCCAGTAGTTAAATAGAGGAAGTTTACAAAATCCCTATCACCCACTACAGTTTTTAAACTTGTGATTGATAGTTTCATCATGCAGGAAGTAATTTTCCATTAAAACATGAATGGATAACAACTACAATTAAGACTTCTTTTTTTCTGTTCTCCTGAGATTCCTTGGGTGTCTCCTTTTATTAATAAATTTACAGCTACTTAAAACACTTACAACAATAACATCTTTTGAGAATTTCATGTCATTGAGAATGACATGAGAAAAAATGTTTTCAAGTTTTATATTTATAACATGATTTATTTGATGACTATTGTATGTAAAACTAAATTAATGAATGGCACAGTTACTGTTATCAAAACTAAGTATTGATTTTATGTCTTGTCCTTCATTTATTCCTGTTCATCTTTGGGAACACTTGAGCTACACCTGCAGCATCAGCCATCAATGTTTATGACCAATTAGTTCATCCACAAAGGGAGTTAGCAATGCAAAGATTCTGGAACTTAATTTTTAAATATTTCTGACATCATATACCCCCGTTCAAAATTCACCTTGAACTGACTTACATATGATTATTGCTCACTTCTGAAGCTATTTTGGTTTGCTGTTGCTGATTTTTCCCCTTGATAACCTGCCCAGTTTTTCAGGATCCCTTGACTTTTCAAGGAACCCTACTGGAGGGTTATACTTAAGGTCTGGAATTACAATATTTTCTTGGTGTGCCAGATTGGATGTATTATGTCTCCCAAATGGCATATTCTTTGATGCAATCTTGTGGAGGCAGACATATTAGTGTTGATTAGGTTGGAACCTATTGATTGAATGTTTCCATGGAGATGTGACCTTTGACTGGATAATTTCCTTGGAGGTTTTACCTCACCCATTCAGAATGTGTCTTAATTAAACCACTGGAGCCATATAAATAAGGTAAAAAACAGAAGGAACTCACAGCTGCAGCTAAGAGAGGATAAAATGCCCCAAAAGCAACATTTTGTAGAATGCCATTTTGAAACACAACCTGGGAGCTAGCAGATGCAAGCCACATACCTTCCCAGCTAACAGGTTTTCTGGAAGCAAATGGCCTTTCTCCAGTGAAGGTACCCTATTGTTGATGCCATACCTTGGACACTTTATGGCCTTAAGACTGTAACTTTTTAACCAAATAAACCCCCTTTATAAAAGCCAATCCATTTCTGGTATTTTGCAAAATGGCAGCATTAGAAAACCGGAATACTTGGTAAAAGGAAAAGGGAGCATGTGTCTATTTCTGCCGGTGTGAAGCATGTGATATGCACACCATGCAAATGATAAAGATAATGGCATTAGTATAAATTTCAAGGATGACAGCAGTAGGAAATATTCGTCTTATTTGCTCTCTGCCTTTGCTTTTTTAATAATAGAAAATTACCAGGTATAGTTCTGCATGCTTCACAAAGAGTAGACATAATTCACAACAAAATAAGTATTACTATTCTGAATTTACTGTAAAGAAAACAGAGACGTAAAAGGTTAAATAAATTAGGATGTTACATTTCTAATAAGTTGCAGAAATGGGAGTCAGAACCAGTCAGGTTGACTACGGAATCAATGAATCTCTTAATCCCTACTCTCTATGAATTCTAATCTGACAGCTACTTTTCCTCTCTGTGAAGTGTTTCCTATCAATAAAGATTAAAATAAATGCCCATAACTGTGGAGTCTAGTTGTGACAACAAGTTTTCTATAAGTCATCTATGATTGTCCTCAATCAGATTATTAACTAATTCATTAATTTATTCATTTGTAGCTTTCTCTACTTTCCTTAACTGAAGCTTGCAATTAATCAGATCTACTTAGTTTTTGTGTGTGTGTGTGTGTTTATGTTTTTTTTGTACTGATATTCTTATTGAGATTGTTCACATACCATACAATTATCCAAAGATCCAAAGTGCACAATCAATTGCCCACTGTACCATCATACAGTTGTGCATTCATCACCACATTTTTCTTCAATTTTTAGTACATTTTCATTACTCCAGAAAAGAAATAGAGACAAAAGGAAACTCAAATCTTCCCATACACCTAATGACACCCCCTCCATTATTGATTCATAGTATTAGTATAGTACATTTGTTACTGTTGATGAAAGAATGTTAAAATACTAACAGTAGTATATAGTTTGCAGTAGGTATATTTTTTACTTTATGTCCATCCCTTATTAACTTCTAGTTATAGAGTCATATATTTGTTCTAGTTCATGAGAGAGATTTCTAATATTTGTACTGTTAAACATGGACATTGTCCACCACAAGATTCACTGTTTTATATGTTCACATTTTTTAACCTCCAATTTTCCTTCCAGTGACATACTTGACTCAGAGCTTCCCCTTTCCACCACATTCACACACCATTAAGCACTGTTAGTTATTCTCACAGTGTGCTACCATCACCTCTGTCCATTTCCAAATGTTTAAGTTCACCCTAGTTGAACATTCTGCTCATAATAAGCAACCACTCCCCATTCTCTAGTCTCCTTCTATATCCTGGTAACTTATATTTCAAGTCTATGAGTTTACATATTATAATTAGTTCATATCAGTGGGACCCTGCAATACTTGCCCTTATGTGTCTGTCTTATTTCACTCAACATAGTGTCAAGATTTCTTCATCAACCCATTTTTTAAGATGGTTTTGTTTACACACCATATATTCCATCCTAAGTAAACAGTCAATGGTTCCTGTGTAGCCACATATTTATGTATTCTCCACCATCACCACTATCTGTATAAGGACATTTCCATTTCTTCCACAAAGAAGGAGGAAGAGTCAAAGAAGGCAGAGAGACAAAAGAGAAAGAAAAAAGAGAGAGAGAGAAAAAAATAACATCTAGAAAGCACCAGAAGGAAAGATAGCATTAAACTAAAGTAGAATAAAGAGTCAGACAGCATCACCAATGCCAACAGTCACATACCCTTCCCCCATTCACTCCATATGTATTTAGCTTTGGTATATTGCCTTTGTTATATTAAAGGAAGCATAACACAATATTTCTGTTAATTATAGTCTGTAGTTTGCATTGATTGTATTTTCCCCCAATACCATCCAATTCTTAACATCTTGCCATGTTGACAGTCATTTGTTCCACCTCACATAAAAACATATTTGTACCTTTTATTACAATTGTTGAGCACCCTAGGTTTCACTGAGTTATACAGTTCCAGTCTCTCTTTCCTCTTGCCTTCTGGTGACCCACATGCTGATAACCTTGCTCCTTCAACCACACTCACAGTCTTCTTTGTTCAGTGTACCACATTGCTGTGCTACTATTTCCCAAAGTTCTGTTCCAAACCTCTCACTCCTGTCTTTTCCTTTCCATCTGTAGTGCTCCCTTTAGTGTTTACTGTAGATCAGGTATCTTGTTCACAAATACTGTCATTGTCTGTTTGTCAGAGAGTATTTTAAGCTCTCCCTCATACTTGAAGGACAGTTTTGCCAGATAGAGGATTTTTGGTTTTTCTCTTTCAGTATCACCCCACTTCCTTTTTGCCTCCATGGTTTCTACTTAGAAATCCACAAATAGTCTTATCAAGCTTCCTTTGTATGTGATGGATCACTTTTCTCTTGCTGCTTTCAGGATTATCTCTTTATCTTTTACATTTGATAATCCGATTATTAAATGTCTTGGTGTAGGCCTATTCAGATTTATTCAGTTTGGTGTATGCTGTTCTTCTTGGATCTGTTATTTTATGTCTTTCATAAGAGATGGGGAATTTTCATTGATTATTCCCTCTATTATTGCTTCTCCCCCCTTTCCCTTCTCTTTTCCTTCTGGGACACCCATGACACATACATTCCTGCATTTTGTGTAGTCATTCAGTTCCCAGAGACATTGCTCATATTTTCCCATTCTTTTCTCTATCTGTTCTTTTGTGTAGGCTTTCAGGTGTCTTGTTCTCCAGTTCCTGAGTGTTTTCTTCTGCCTCTTGAGACCTGCTGTTGTATGTCTCCATTGTGTCTTTCATCTCCTGTGTTGTGCCTTTCATTTCCACAGATTCTGCCAATTGTTTTTCCAAACTTTCAATTTCTACCTTATGTATACCCAGTGTTTTCATTATACACATCATCTCTTTTGTCATATCTTCCCTAAACTTTTTGAATTGATTTAGTATTAGTTGTTTAAATTCCTGTATCTCAGTTGAAGTGTAAGTTTCTTCCTTTGACTGGGCCATAACTTTGTTTTTCTTAGTGTAGGTTGTAGTTTTCTGTTGTCTAATCATCTAGTTTCCTTGGTTACCCCAATCAGGTTCTCCCAGACCAGAGGAGAAAATAGTAACATGTCTAACTAAGGGTGTATCTTAGAAGATTGATACACCCTGTGACACATCAAGTCACTGTGCTTTTCTGCCCAGCAGGTGGTGTCTGTCAGCCTGTAACTCCAGATGGGTGTTAGGAGGTGTGGCCCATGGCTGTTTTCCCCCAGGCTCTGTTGTCTGGTTCTGAATGGAGTGTGAGTATTGGAGCTTGGCCCAACCTTTTTCCTCTTAGGGAACATATACCCCCTGGGGAGAGGTCATTTATATTCAAATAGTGTCTCTGCTTGTGCTATCTCCACCCTTATTTGGGTCAGAACCCTGGGAACTGAAAATGGCTGAGGCTTTCTCCATTGAGCCAAAAAAGGAACAGAAATCCCCCTTCAGGACCAAGTCCATAGCTATCCTGTTTCTGCCATCAGCCAGAGATAGCACCTGGTCCTCTGGGCTCCCCCTCCCTCCCAGAGGTGTCCTCCGGCTCTCCAAGGTCAGTCCTCACTAAAAGCCTCTGTCTGCTTGTTTGGGATTCTTAGCTTGTATTAAGCATTCCATGCCTGTTAATTAAACCCTGAGTAGGAGCTCAGCTGAGCTATATTCACTTGCTTGGAGACTGCTGCTCTCTAGCACTGCAAGGCTTTGCAGTTTGCCATGGGGGCAGGGATCTGGGCTTGGGCCCACAGTTTTTACTACAGGTGTATGCTGTGATCTCGGGCATTCCTCCCAGTTCAGGTTGGTGTATGATGAGTGGACAGTCATGTTTGCCACTCCTCCGATATTCCAGATTATTTACTAGTTGTTCCCTGTTGTTTTTCAGTTGTTCCAGGGGGACTAACTCTACTTAGTTTGTAATTTCAGTATTTCTGCATTTATTATATGGACTTTCTTTTTAAAAGTGTCACACTGGTTTTATGTATACAACCAAAATTAAACATAACAAAATATCTTGATAAACCAATTGGAAACTAATTTCTGCATGCATTCCTATTCAAGTGTAAGTGCATATTATAAACTTTTCTCCTTAATTACTCTGTTTAGGTAACGTGGTTTTATGAACTTATGGGTATATTCTGTCATATTACATATTAAATAACTTTTGTAACAGAGCTTCATTTCTTCTGACCTCAATCAAAATTACCTTGAATGATTTATGAGCATATGCACCATGCACATAGAACTATTAGTGTTCATAAACTATATCATTGCAATCTATTATTACTCATTATGACACCTTCAATATCAAACATGATTTCAGTAAAGACTGTTGTTTTGACATTCTAGGTCAATATTGAGGGTCCATCCCCTATGTTTTTGCTACATTACTTTATAACATGTATAAGAAAGCTTGCCAAACATAAGTTTTATCTTCCACTGATAATCAAGGGTCAACCATAGTAGTAGCTGCTGTTATTCCCTGCTGCTATAGTGTAACATCTTCCCAGGATATTGGGTGCTCAGAGTATCTGAGCATCTTTAACAAAGGTTTCTCCTCTACACTCATTGAGACCTCTAGTTTCCTTGGCCACATCTAGACATGATGAGTCTATTCTTCAAGAAGTCCAACTATTCTAATCAGCATCCTCCTTTATTTTTTCTACTCTCTTGTATTTTCTCTTTTCTCCTTACTCTAATTTTCTAGCTCCTTCTTACCAATCTTGAATTTGATTAATGAAACTTGAGCTTGTCTCTCTAATTCAATGTTTGATTAAATAGGAATGGATGAGCAGATTCTGAAAAAGCTCCAGAGCTGTATGCTCAACAAAATTACCAAGTCAGCTGATTTTGCTGCCTGCTTTGCTGCCTGCTGCGTGCAGGCCCTCACCAGTCTTTCTCTTCTGATCTTAATACAGACAACATTTGAAACAGTTGGCCACTGCCTCCACTTGGAGACTTTCTTCTTTATTCGTCCATGACTCTAAGTCACTAGTTTTATTCTTTCAAGTACTGTAACAGCATAGTGTAGTGGTTAGTACCATAAGCTCTTGAACAAAGCTTCTTTGGTTTGAAGCCTGATTTTGCTACTTGTTTGTAACTTCAGAAGAATTTTCTTTGTCTCAGTTTCCTAAATCTGAAAACCAGGGATGATGATGAGGATGAATTTAGCTAACCTATATTGTTGCTAGGGTTAAATAAGTTAATCATGGAAGGAATTAGAACAGTGATAGGCTATGTAGTATTAGCTATTTTTGTTAGTTCTGTACTCATATCTGTTTCCTCTGCTACAGATTTTCTGTCTTCTAAATTTTCATAGTGTTACAAGGCTATATTGTGGGACACTTTTCTCTTCTTTATTTATACACTCTGTAGAGGTAATGCCATTACATCTCATGAGTTTAAATGCCATTTATATGTTCATGGCTTCCAAAGTTACTTTTAATGCATTGTACCATAGTTTATGGGAGATTATTATCTTTTGCCTGGTCAAATATCCTCTTCCTTTTCCATCCCATTACCCTCCTCCAAAATAGACAGGCCTTCATTTGTGTTTAATATGCATTTTGTTTTACAAAATGTTTTATTTGCATGCAAGTCCAAGTAAATTGCATCAATTTATACATAACATTATTTCATCCTTTTTTCTTTTCATTTTTTCCAAGTACTATACTTTAAGAACAACGCTTTTTGCTTTTTTGTATATATGACTTGTTTATTCTAATTGCTCCAATATATGTATCTACCACATTTTACCTATTCCCTCTCCCAGTGATGAATACCATGTTACTTCCAACTAACTGACTCCGTAAGTAAATCTACAATGGATGTACATAAGTTTATCTCTTTATGGATCTCTGAGATAATTTATTTGGATTATCTGGAAAAGGGATTGTTGAGACATTACTCCCCAAATATGGCTACACCATCTATGTTCCCAAAAGCAATGCATGTTATAGACAGCATCTGACAATATCCAGGGCTTAAACTTTTGTCAGTCTAACAGTTATAAAGTGATGTTTAATCTTAATTTACATTTTCTGGTTATGAAAGACTTTGAGGATCTCTACTGGTACTTCTGTATCTTATTTTAAGGTATATTAAAGAGTTAAAATATTTAAAAATCTGTTGATAAAAGGATAATGCTTCAACATAAAGGATGACTTTGAAATTTAGCACTAAACATTTAATAACACCTTTTGTTTATAAATGGACTATTACTTGTAAAACATTCTTCAGAAGCACTCACACAAAGACCTGTAGTCACAGGTCCAGATATCAGGGGGAAATGACTCTTTTAAATGAAGATAGATACATATCTAGACTAACTGCTATCTAACGTCTGTTGCCATTCCTCCTCTGTAGTTCAATAGTGCATATCTAGCAGCCTATATTCCACCCAGCTCAATCAGTTAAATAGTATTTCTAACTTCTACTGAAAAACAATTCATTTCACAGTAAGTTTTTACATTCTTGTGAAAAGAGAATAAAATTCTAACCACCAGTCTTCTTCACACAGAAATAGTTCATGGGTTATTGACAAATGGAGAATAGTAAAAGAAGCTATGACCCGAAACAGACTAAGTGCTTGAGGTATTTACCTAAATGCAAATGAGGAGACAAACAATGTTTGTCATTCTTTTTATCCCTTCCCACCTCTTCTGAAAAAATTTATATTTTCTTTTTTTCCCCAATTCTGTTTTCCAAATCTTTGTAATAATTCCCATCTTGTGATACAAGGCTTAGCACTAAGAGGGATATGTGAAATAAAATATGTTAGTTATTTCAAACAAATTTTTTGTTAGAAAAGTTGTAGGTTTACAGAAAAATCATGCAGAAAATAGATTCCCCATTGTCACCCCCAATATTAACAATTTACATTAGTGTTGTACCTTCATTACAATTGATAAAAGAATATTATTATAATTTTATTATTAACTATGGTATGTAGTTTGCATTAGGGTTCACTGTTTGGGTTGCAAAGTCCTATTATTGCTTTTAAATTTTTAGTCTAGTAACATATATATTACATAAAATTTCCTCTTTTAACCATATTCAAATATGTAATTCATGGTGGTAATTACATTTACAAGGTTGTGCCCCCATCACTACCATCCATTACCAAACCTTTCTATCACCCCAAACAGAAATTCTGCATCAATTAAACATTATCTCCTTTTTCCCTAACCCCAACTTGGTCTCTGGTATCCTGTATTCTATTTTCTGACACTATGAATCTGCTTATTCTAACTATTTCATATCAGTGAGATCATAAAATTTTTGTTTGTGTCTGGCATATTTCACTCAACATGATGTTTTGAGGTTCATTCATGTTTTTGCTCATATCAGAATTTCTTTTCTTTCATGTCTGATTAAAATTCCATTGTCATTATATACTACATTTTGTTTATTCATTCATCAGTTGATGGACACTTGGGTAGCTTCAATCTTTTGTAAACTGAATAATACCACTATGAGCTTCAGTGTGCAAATATAAGTTCAAGTCCCTGCTTTCAATTCTTCTGGATATATTCCTAGAGGTGGAATTTCCATGTCATGTAGTAATTCTATACTTACCTTTCTGTGAAACAAGTAAATTGTTTTCTACAGACACTGTACCATTTTTCATTGCTGGTTTCTATTTCTCCACATCCTCTCCAATGTTGTTTAAATTTCAAACACTCTATGGTGTGAAATGGTGATTAGTTGTGGTTTTGATTTACATTTGTCCAATAGCTAATGATGTTGAGCATCATATACCTTCTTCGGAGAAACACCTATTCAAATCCTTTGAAAAAAATTTAATTGGTTTGTCTGTCTTTATGTCTTTGAGTTCTAGGTTTTCTTTATATGCACTGGATATTAATCCCTTATAAGATCTATGGTTTCCAAACATTTTCTCCATTCTGTAGGTGGTCTTTTATAAAAATTTAATTTTTATTGAGATTGTTCACATACCACACAATTATACAAAGATCCAAAGTATACAATCAATTGCCCTCTGTACCATCATACAGATGTGCATCTATCACCACAATTATTTTTTTTTCAATTTTTCGAACATTGTCTTCTCTTTCAGAGACACTCATGACATGTACTTCATGTGTTTCATGTTGTCATTCAATTCCCATGGATGTTGCTCTTTTCCCTATCTGTTCTTTTGTGTGTAGGATTTCGGGTGTCTTGTTCTCTAGTTCCTGAGTGTTTTCTTCTCTTTAGATCTGCTGTTGTATGTCTCTATTGTGTCTTTCATCTCTTGTGTTGTGCCTTTCATTTCCATAAATTCTGCCAGTTGTTTTTTCAAACTTTCAGTTACTACCTTATGTCTGACCATTGTTTTCATTATACCTTCAGCTTTTTGCCATATCTTCCCTAAACTTGTCGAATTGATTTAACATTAGTTGTTTCAATTCCTGTATCTCAGTTTAAGTGTAAGTTTGTTCCTTCGGGTCATATCTTCATTTTTCTTAGTGTAGGCTATAGTTTTTTGCTGTCTAGACATCTGATTTCCTTGGTTACCCCAATCAGATTTTCCCAGACCAGAATGGGCTCAGGTCTCAGAAGGGGGCAATATTCAGTATCAGGTTCCCCTGAGGATGCATCTTAGAAGATTGACTCACCCTCTGAGGCCTCTAGCCACTGTGCTTTTTCTAACCTGTCCAGCAGGTGGCACCTGTCAGCCTGTTGCTCCTGACTGGTGTAAGGAGGTGTGGCCTCCTTAGTTCCTGTTTTGGCTGTTTTCCCCCAGTCTCTGGTGTCTGGTTCTGAGTGGTAGGCCAATAATAGAGCTAGGCACTACCTCCTTCATCTTAGGGAAAATACACCCCCTAAGGAGTTATCACCGGCATTTAAATGGGTTATTTGTCTCTCTGACTCTGTTATCTCCACCCTTGTCTGCAAACTTAAAATGGCTGAGGTTCTCTCCATTGAGCCACTCAGGTTGAGAAAGAGAAAAAGAGACAGAAAGCCCCCTTTCAGAGCCAGTCCACAGGCCCCCAATTTCACTCATCAACCAGAGGCAACACCTGGTCTTCTGGGCTCCCCCCACTGGGACAGCAGAATCTTCTTGTTCTTAAAGGTAAGTTGTTACTAAAAGTCTCTGTCTGCTTGTTGGGGATTTGTAGCTTGTACTCAGCAGTTCACATTTGTTAATTAAGACCCCAGTTGGAGCTGGACTGAGGTACATTTGCTTATTCAGAGAGTAGTGCTTTCTACCACAGTGAGGTTTTGCCGTTCGGCCTGCTCTAGATGGAGGGAGCTCCTGGGGAGTTTCCACAGTTTTTGCTTACAGATTTTATGCTGTGATCTCAGGCATTCCTCCCAATCCAGATTGCTCTATGAAGTGTGGACAGTCATGGTTGCCCCCAGCAGTTATTCCAGATTATTTACTAGTTGCTCCTGGTTGTTTATTAGTTTTTCCAGGGGACTAACTAACTTCCACTCCTTTCTATGCCACCATCTTGCCACCTCTCTGTAGGTTGTTTTTTCACTTACATGATGAATTCCTTTAATGGGCAAAAGTTAATTTTCATGAAGTCCCTTTTATCTATCTTTTGTTTTCATGCTTTTCATGCAAAGCATAAGAAAACAATGCCTAATCCAAGGACCTGAAGATGTTTTCCTATGTTTTTTTTCCTCTAGGAGTTTTATAGTCATGTTTCTTATATTTAGGTCTCTGATGAATTTTGCATTAATTTTGGTATTTGGAGTGAGATAGAGGGCCTCCTTTTTTCTTTTGTACATGGATATCATTTTTTCAGTACCATTTGTTGGAGAGGCTGTTCTTTCCCAATTGAGTGAAGTTGGCACCCTTTCTAAAAATTAATTGATCATAATAGTGAGGGTCTATTTCTGAATTCTTAATTTGATTCCATTGATCTATATATCTATCACTATGTCAGTATCATGTTGTTTTGATTACTGTAGCTTTGAAATATATTTTAAAAATTGGAAGTGTGAGTCCTCCAACTTTGTTCTTATTTTTCAAGATGATTTTGACTATTTGAGGGCCCTTACCCTCCCATACAAATTGGCTTTTCCATTTCTGCTAAAAGGCTGTTGGAATTTTTTTTTTTAATTTTTATTGGGATTATTCAGATACCATACAATTATCCAAAGATCAAAAGTGTACAATCACTTGCCCCTGGTACCCTCTTACAGCTGTGCATCCATCCCCACACTTAATTTTTGTTCAATTTTTAGAACCTTTTCATTACTCCAGGCAAGAAATAAAGTGAAAGATGGGGGAAAAAAAAGGAAACTCGAATCCTCCCATATCCCTAACCAACCCCCCTCAATTACTGACTTATAGTGTTGGTATAGTACATTTGTTACTGTCTATGAAAGAATGTTGAAATACTACAAACTGTAGTATATAGTTTGCAATAGGTATACATTTCTTCCCTGTATGTCCCTCTATTGTTAACTTCTAGTTGTATTGTCATACATTTGTTCTGGTTCATGGAAGAGTTTTCTAATATTTGTACAGTTAATCATGGATATTGCCCACCATAGGATTCAGTTTTATACATTCCCATCTTTTGACCTCCAACTTTCCTTCTGGTGACATATGTGACTCTGAGCTTCCCGTTTCCACCTGATTCACACACCGTTCGGCACTGTTAGTTATTCTCACATCTTGCTACCTACACCTCTGTTTATTTCCAAATATTTAAGTTCATCCTAGTTGAACATTCTGCTTATACTAAGCAACCATTCCCCAATTTTAAGCTTTGTCCTATAACTTGGTACCTTATATTTCATGTCTATGAGTTGACATATTATAATTAGTTCTTATCAGTGAGACCCTGCAATATTTGCCCTTATGTGTCTGGCTTATTTCACTCAGTATATTGCCCTTGAGGTTTTGACATCAACCCATTTTTTTTAAGATGGTTTTGTTCATACCCCATACATTCCATCCTAAGTAAACAGTCGATGGTTCTCTTTATGGTCACATATTAATGTGTTCACCACCTTCACCACTATCTATATAAGGACATCTACATTTCTTCCACAAGGCAGGAGGGAGGATCAAAGAAGGTAAAGAGGGAAAAGAAAGAGAAAAAAATGACAGCTAGGAAGTAGCAAAAGGAAAAGTAATCTTAAATCAAAGTAGGGTAAAGAGTCAGACAACACCACCAATGTCAAGTGTCTATCATGCCTCCCCTATCCCCCCCTCTTATCTGCATTTACCTTGGTATATCACCTTTCTTACATTAAAGGAAGCATAATACAATGATTCTGTTAGTTACAGTCTCTAGTTTATGTTGATTGCATCCCTCCCCCAATGCCTCCCCATTTTTAACACCTTGCAAGGTTGACATTTTCTTGTTGCCCTCGTAAAAGAACATATTTGTACATTTTATCACAATTGTTGAACACTCTAGATTTCACCAAGTTACACAGTCCCAGTCTTTATCTTTCCTCCTTTCTTCTGCTGTCTCGCATGTTCCCAACCTTCCTCTCTCAACTGTATACATAGCTATCTTTGTTCAGTGTACTTACTTTGCTGTGCTATCATCTCCCAAAATTGTATTCTGAACCACACACTTCCATCTTCTCCTATCACTCTGCAGTGCTCCCTTTAGTAATTCCTGTAGGGCGGTGCGGGATACTGATCACGTGCTTCGACTTGGCGGGCCTGGGCTGGGGGACCTGATCAGCCTCTGGGGAGGGTGGTGGGCACGGGCGACAGCGCCCTCCACTGCCCCCCAGGCCTGGGAAAGTGAGGCCGGAGGCAGGCCCCATTTCCTCACCCAAAATACCACCGTAGGGGAGGCTTGCCGGAGGGAACCGCCTTTTCCCCACCCCCTTATCTTGCCCCTGACACTCCCCATTGCCAGAGCAACTCCCCCACCGTCAGTGCGCATGTGCAGTTACCAGAATAACTCCCGCCCCTTGTCTATCAACCTCCGCCCCCTCTCCGAACCAATCCAAGCCTTCGACCTCTACAGCTACCCCGCCCTCTAATCGCCCAATATAAGCTTGTGCTCTCGCCTAATAAAGCTCTCTTAGTTTTCATCTGTTACCTTAAAAGAACCGTGTCCTGCCTGTTCCTTTTCGCCGCCCTCCACACCTTGCACGCCCCCCCCGCCGGGGACCTGGCCAAGTCCCCCGCCTCGCCCTCGCCTCCAGGAAAGAGCCCCCGCCGCCGGTACCCTCAAAGCAAGCCTGGGAGCCTAGGATTTAGCAACCGGCCGCCACCCCCCCCCCAGTCGAGTCAACTGCGACCGCAGGGCGGGTGTCTTGTTCACAAAGTCTCTCATTGTCTGTTTGTCAGAAAATATTTTGAGCTCTCCCTCATATTTGAAGGACAGCTTTGCTGGATATAGGATTCTTGGTTGGAGGTTTTTCTCTTTCAGTGTCTTAAATATATCACACCACTTCCTTCTTGTCTCCATGGTTTCTGCTGAGAGATCCACACATAGTCTTATTAAGCTTCCTTTGTATGTGATGTATTGCTTTTCTCTTGCTGCTTTCAGGATTCTCTTTTTGTCTTTGACATTTGATAATCTGATTATTAAGTGTCTTGGCATAGGCCTATTCATATCTATTCTGTTTGGAGTACACTGAACTTCTTGGGTCTGTAATTTTATGTCTTTCATAAGAGATGGGAAATTTTCATTGATTTTTTCCTCTATTATTGCCACTACCCCTTTTCCCTTCTCTTCTCCTTCTGGGATACCAATGATACATAGATTCTTGTACTTTGTTTCATATTTAAATTCCTGGAGATGTTGCTCATATTTTTTCATTCTTTTCTCCATCTGCTCCTTTGCGTGTAAGCTTTCAGTTGTTTTGTTCTCCAG